>NC_139585.1:6977712-7050212 GCF_946808225.1 Silurus aristotelis | reverse complement strand
GGGTAATAAAAATGTGTGTGTGTGTGTGTGTGTGTGTGTGTGTGTGTGTGTGTGTGTGTGTGTGTGTGTGTGTGTGTGTTTTACATTAAATATTACATTTTCCAAATTTATGATCTTAATTGTTCTACTTATTTCAGCATACTTTAACAAACGTATTTATTCCTTCTATCCTTCATTTATTCACTTCCTCGATATGTGGAATTGTCAGGATTTCCTACTTTTAAAAGAAAAATTTTTAAAGCTGGACATAAAACACTAAAGAATCCATTAATTCTTTTAAATGTGCCACATAGTGCTAGCGTTAGCCGCTAACCAGGAAGTGACTAGCGGCTATCACTAGTACTATGAGACACATTCAAGAGAAATAATTAGACACTTGTCATTGGTAGAAACCGTTGCTCTGTTGGGGTTAAAGACGTTTTTGTGTGTAATTGCAATCCAAAAAAATATCTAACACATTAAAATAAATGAAAATCTGAGGAATGATGTTCTTTAAACGCTGCCATAAAAACGTCTAAACTTGACATGACATGACTTATAATTTGCTCTGACAACATATCAAAGATCCATCTTTTTTTTTATTTACGCTTCGACCATCAGGTTTCGGTTGGAGATCTCATCCATGCTGGATTCAATCTCTCTCTCGCTTTTTATCTGTCTGTCTATCAGTTTCTTTTCCTCTCTCAATATCGGTGTGCCTCCTATTAAGAGCATACAGTGTGTGATTCTGTGCTCCAGTGAAGGGGTTTGACATTCAATAGAAAAGGAAGCACAGGCTCAGCTACGATGAGGACCAGTGCCTCGAGCTACAAAAAATCCCTCAGATTGATATCTGCAAGCCTTCTGGTCTGTGTGTGTGTGTGTGTGTGTGTGTGTGTGTGTGTGTGTGTGTGTGTGTGTGTGTGTGTGTGTGTGCGTGTGTGCGTGTGTGTGATCTGTGCAGGGAAAACTGGGTGTATATATATATAAAATAACTCAGAATGTAATTTGACTTTCATTCTATTCAGTAAATTGTTCAGGCTTTTGCAATAATATTCAGCTGCAGTATTTTCAAAACACAGAATTACACATTTACACTATTAAAATAATAATAAATCAAATACATAACTGAAATAAAGACTTGTTTGTTTGTTTGTTTGTTTGTAAAGACAACTGCAATTAACACCAGAGTCAAATATGACAAAAGGACCGCCAGATAGTGAAAAGATAACCAGGCAAGACTGGAACAGGATTAGGACGCCAACCAATAACGTTAAGGCGAGAACAGGAACTAATAATCAGATAAAAATAAAAAAGCACACGCTACTGTTGCCATGGAGCTGCGAAGTGCACTGAGGGAGTGTATAAAGGACGGGATAGTGACAGCTGGCTATTATGTGCGTATTAGTAGGCTTTACAAGTACGGTTATTGTTCACCAGGGCATGCCGATAGATAAACAGATAGATAGAAAAACAATTTCCTGCATAAATGTTCATATATTCATAGGATTTAATAAACACCTTTGCTAACTACATCTCGATTTCTAGAACCATTCTAGCCTCCTTTTTTGTAGACATAGGCTGTATTTTCTCTATTCTATTGATATGGCCAGGGGTGCACAAACTGTACGTATATTCATACCCTCACGATCATGTAAAGTTTGGTTGTTTCCAACTTTTTCCTCAAGATCCTACAAGCCAATCAATTCAGCCAACAGCAGAGCAGGAGAAGCTTTTGATTGTTTCTTGTGGCTCACAAAAGACGTGTTGTGTAAGAGCACCATGTGATACTTACAGTCGTGTTACATATTTCAGTCTGATATGCTGTTTGAACATGAAAAAACAGTTGTGTATTATTCTTTATAGAAGTTGCCATACCCTTCATATATCCTCAGTTTTTTGTTCGGTCATTTTATATAATGATGGCCCTCTATCTATATTTATATCAAACATTCTCATTATCTATTTATTTCTATTATTACTTGTGTATATGTACGAATAATTGTGTGTGTGTGTTTGTGGTCCCTGCAGTGCTACATGTTCCACATGTACGTGGGTGTACGTGCAGGTGGTGGCATCGGCGATCAGATCGAGGACCCCGCAGGTGACGAGTACGAGATCTACCGCATCATCTTCGACATCACCTTCTTCTTCTTCGTCATTGTCATCCTGCTCGCCATCATTCAGGGTGAGACGGAGTGGTGTGATTTAATTCCGTGTGCAAAATATAACTAATCAGTGCTGAAATGATCAAAACTGAAAAATATATATATTGTGTGTGTGTGTGTGTGTGTGTGTGTGTGTGTGTGTGTGTGTGTGTGTGTATGTGTGTGTGTGTGTGTGTTAGGTCTGATCATCGACGCGTTTGGTGAGCTGAGAGACCAGCAGGAACAGGTGAAGGAGGACATGGAGGTGAGCGTGCAAAGTTCTCCGCTGCGGAAGCTTAACGTTCCTCGTTAGCTGTCCGCTAAACATGGTGCTAATTGTGCGTTCAGTGGGCGATGTGTCTTCTTGCTCTCTGGCTAATGGGTTCCACCTGCTTCACTGAAGAGTCACTGCACACTGAATGTGTCTTTGACAAAGAACCTGTACGAAATGTGCACCTTTTTTTTGTTTATTTATTAAACGAAGCGCAGCCTCTGTATAATAACCATAATTACCAGCTGCATCATCGCATTGGTATTGCTTGAAATTCCACACTTTTTGGTTTCTATGACACTGATTTATTAATTTATAATTTGTTTAATAACGGTGTTATTTGCTTTGAAGATGAAATGAATGAGGGAACCATTTTTAATGCCCCGAGTTTCTTATTTTTTTGTACGATGCAAATATGATCAGAAATCTTGTACTAAATTGTGAAAGTTTGGAAAATGTGACATTGCACAATATCTGTAAAGTCTGTAGACATTTTGTGTGTGTGTTTGTGTGTTTGTGTGTGTGTGTGTGTGTGTGTTTGTGTGTGTGTGTGTGTGTGTGCAGTGCACTTTATGGTGTTTTTTCTTTTTTCTTTTACAGACTAAGTGTTTCATCTGTGGGATCGGAAACGACTATTTTGACACAGTCCCTCACGGCTTTGAAACACACACCCTCCAGGAGCACAACTTGGCGAACTATCTGTAAGTGCTCTACGTGTGTGTGTGTGTGTGTGTGTGTGTGTGTGTGTGTGTGTGTGTGTGTGTGTGGAGAGTGAAGGACATCTTCTCAAGGGACAATACTATAGAAATGAAACTTGGATATATTTTAGATATAGTCAATATGCAGCTTGTATAGCAGAACATATTTACTGTCCTCTGAAAATAACTTAACCTACAACCATTATTGTCTAAATATCTGGCAACAAAAGTGAGTACACCCTAAGTGATAACAGCTGCAGGTTGTGTAACCATGTAAAGCCACATGTCCTATTCATCATGTTCATGTTTTTGTCTGCTTGACAGAACCATACAAATGTGTATATCTTTTTTTAGAGTAGTTCAAATTATGGTGCTTTGAGTAAAATTCTCTCATACTGACCACTGAATGTTCAACATGGCACCTCATGGCCATGATGATTTGAGATTTAGAGATTTAGACTCTCACCAAGCTATAGGAAGAATACATTACTGGAACCATGTCCTGTGGTCTGATGAGACTTGTTTGGAAGATAAACTTGTTTGGCTCATGTGGTGTCCAGCATGTGTGGCAACACCCTGGTGAGGAGAACCAAGAAAATTGTGTCTTGCCTACAGTCTATGAGTGCTGCTGGTTCTGGGGAGCTGCGGTTCATTGACAGAAAGATGGATTCCAACATGTACTGTGACATTCTGAAGCAAAACATGATGCTCTTCCTTCAGAAACTGGGCTGAACAGCAGGTTTCCAACATAAAAACTACCGTAAACACAACACCAAAATGAAAACTGCCTTACTGAGGAAGCTTAAGGTGAAGCTGATGTAGTGGCCAAGTGTCTCCAGACTTAAACCCTAGAGAGCACCTGTGGGGCACCCTGAAGCTAAAGGTGGAAGAGCGCCATGTGTCTAACATCCAGCCCAGGAGGATTAAGGCAATGATCGATAACAATGGTGCTCACACAAAATATATACATTTTGCAAACAGTTTTGACATGTTCACTTATTGCCAGTTATTTATTTTCAGAGAAAATCTGTACCGATATACTGTACTGTCCTCTAAAATACAGTAAAGTTTTATTTCGATAGTATTGTCCCTTAAGAATATATATATATTTTTTTATGTATTATTTTTATATAAAATTTAAAAAAGACAAAATAAAATGCAACAAGGGTATTTTGCATGTGTGTGTAACTCTATGTATGTGTGTGCATGTGTCATAAAGAGATAAACAGAAAAGAAATACAAGGCGTGTATCTACTTGATGAAAATCGCGTGCTTCAGGGAGCAAGTGTGACGCCATGCCATTGCAGTTAGAGACTGTTTGTGAAGAATTTTAATATCAAACTCCAGCAAATGAGCCCACAGAGAGAGTGATGATGCATAACCTAGCAGTGTGTAGCAATAAGGGAGTGTAAGGACTCTGAAGAGCTGTCCTGCAGGGAGGAAGACGCTTGCTGTGCGAGGAAGAGTCGTACTAATTACCTGGCTCCGTCGTGTCGGCGCGTGTCGTAACCACATACGCTGCTCCGACATGCGAAACAGCAGTGCACACACTTTCTCCCAGCTCTCAAGTTTCATTTTACCCTGTTTTTTGGGAAAGAAACAAAACCAAGATAAATGAAATTCTTCAGAAGGTGCAGGTCTTTTATATATATATATATATATATATATATATATATATATATATATATATATATATATATATATATATATATATATATTAGGGCTGTCAAAATTAACATATTAACACATTAATGCTCATTCATTTAAAGGGTGCAAATTTAATAAACGCCTGTTTGACCATTTTTAATAAAAATCGAAATAAATTAATATAAACGAGGCAAAATATAAACCTTCAACATAGCACACATTTGTTCACGGCGTCCTAATTATTTCCACCGAACAATAATTTTTTATCACTTAACATTTGTTTTACTGATGCGCCAAGTCTCAAATCAAACACCGAAATCCGCCTTGATGCAACACATCCGGCAATTAAAACCGTCCGTGTGGAAACATTTGGTTCACACTGTTTGGTTTAAAACACCAAATTACTTACTAACATTTACAGGAATTTTTTGTCTTCATGCTCTCGGTTCAGAACGTTTTCAATAATAATAAACATGCATTTGCATAAAGAATCCATAGTTGTCCACACCCATGTTAATTAGAAAAATAAAAACTTAAAAAGTATTTATTTGAGACGCATTTAAAACAGATAAAAATGTGCGATTATGTAATGTTTAATCACAAAATATCTCATGAAAATCGTGAGATTAATTGCGATTAAATAGTTTAATCGATTGACAGCACTAATAAATACACATACACTGAACAGGCATGACTTTATGGCCACCTGCCTAATATAGTGATGGTCCAAATCAGTCCTGCCCCATTGAGCGTTAACTTCTTAAGCGATGCGAAGAAGAGATTTTTACTTTGCATTCTTTAAAGCCGTCTTTGGTGCCTGTGCGTATCGTAGTCAGGCTGTAGGGAACAGCCTTTTCTTTTTTTTTTTTAGCTTCTACAGATCTAACCAGCAACAGGCCCTGATCTGTTCCACACCTATGAATGTAATGGTAAATAAATAAATAATGTGATGCCTTTCCATAAATTATGTATGTAATAAAAAGAATGATGGTTTTGACAAGATAAATTAAAGAATTTAGGATATGCACTTTACTTCACAGCATCATTATTTTCTTTAAACAGCAAGTCCATTAGTGAAGCCCATATAGAAATCCCGAGACAGAAACACAAGCCTGTCTCCTCTATGACTCTCAGTAGTGCACTTACTTTTTTCTCTCACTTTCAGATGATCATTATGCCAGAATGCAGCTGTGTTGATTATGTTAATGTTTTTTCCCCAATTTATTTATTTCTTTTGCAGATTTTTTGTGATGTATCTCATTAATAAGGATGAAACAGAGCACACAGGCCAGGTAATCCCCCAGTTCATCAACCCCCCCCCCCCCCCCCCCCCCCCTCTCTCTCTCTCTATCTCTGATGCCAGATCTGTCTTTAACATTATCTCTCTATAAGCTCAGATCTTATGGATTCTATGATGATTGATTTTCTCTCTACGTGCTTTTTCCCTGCTCCTTCAGTAAAAAATTTACTTTCTAAACTTTCTGTACTGTTATTATTTCCTCAGTGAAGTGATACTTCCAGCATTTGTAATACCTCCATCCTTCTTTAGTGTAGGCGATGTAGCACCATCAGCAGACGTTTCACTCTGTTGAGAAGTAAAGGTTTTTTTTTTGTTGGTTTTTTTTGTTTTGTTTTTCGGCTCAAACTCATACAATAGAAAATTTAAACAAAACTTTCACACCAACACTGAAACAAGGCAGTTAAAATAATTCTGGTTACTTTTGTTACTTTCCTAATTGTTTTGTGTTATCAGTCGACGTGTTTTTTCTGTTCCGTGGATAACTCTGTTACTCTGTTCCCTGTTCTGCTGCAGGAATCCTACGTTTGGAAAATGTACCAGGAACGCTGCTGGGAATTCTTCCCGGCCGGAGACTGCTTTCGCAAACAATACGAGGACCAGCTCAACTAGTACACTTATACACATGACTATACACACACACACACACACACACACACACACACACACACACACACACACGCACACGCACTCACAGACTCTAGTCCCTTGGACTTCTCTGTGACTTACGCGGAGGAGGACACTGTTTAGTTTGGAATGCGTTTGAGATTTTTGTACATAGCTGAACTGCTCCCAGAACACACTGGGGCTACAGACAGACAGAGAGAGTCTGAACGCTTCTCCATTCTACATTTGCTTTATTCAACTCATAAAGAGGAGCAAAAAATTGACAAAAATCGGGAATGAGAGGGAACGAGAAGGTGAGTCGGAGCGAGGACAAGGACTATGTGGGCGGATGATACGAAAGAAAAAGAGACGATGGAGGGCATTCTCATTCTTGGTCTCTTTATTTGTCTGGATGGACAGATGAGCGCATGGATCAAGGGATGCTAAAGAAAGACAGGCACCATGATACTGGCCAGGGGCAACAGAAGGGACACAGTGCCTTACCAAGCAAAGGGTGAGCTATGCAAGCTGCGAGAGAGAGACAGAGAGAGAGAGAGAGAGATAGAGGGAGAGAGAGAGAGATGGAGAGAGGGAATAGAGAGAAGCAAATGGAGCGAAGTCAAGAGGGCTACAATAGGTGCAATGTTCTACGAGTGTAGGTATATATAGGAGTGTGTGTGCGTGTGTGTGAGAGAGTGGGTGTGAAAAAAAGTACATGAATGGAAATACTTGTAAGGCTGTGTTCACGCTATGTGTAAAGGGGACAAGTGCAATCAATCACATCAAAAAACAGACGAAACACACCAAATCACAACGCAGACAAACAGACAGAATCAAAACACAGACGGTGGAATGTTTTATCCAGACAAAAGCTGTCCGTTTAAAATGTGACAATAACAGGGATTAATCTACACATCTATCTAATTTAGTTACTTCATGCTAAAATCCAACACTTGGTACTTCCTCCAAGCTGCCACTCTTGGGGCCCTTGAGCAAGGCCCCTATCAAGTCTAAAAGCATCTTTCTTTCGATCATGGCCATTTACAGGTGAGCACGGTCAATAACTTACTTCCCAATAAACACAACCGTAATAAGCCTCCGTGAATTTAGAAAGCAAACTATAAAGAAACAAAATCCTATTTATTAGCAGCAAATCGAATACACATAAATCCGTCATTCGGCCGAGATTAGTCGTCTGCACCAGTCAGGGTCTTTTTATGTTTGTTCTTTTTCCACCGGATGACAAATGGGCCACAAATCGGATGCGTTTATGGTTCACGTGTATGATTTTGGGAGTATAAAACAAAGATTAGGGAGATGTATTACATACACTGAAGCTCACTGCATTGCACTAACAACTTTATTATTGGTTATCAGGTATCTATTGTTTTATTCTCACCTTTAAGCTATAAATGAGTGTGCAAATGTGTGTGTGTGTGTGTGTGTGTGTGTGTGTGTGTGTGTGTGTGTGTGTGTGTGTGTGTGTGTGTGTGTGTGTGTGTGTGTGTGTGTACCATGGTGCCTGACTGGCATCCCATCCACTGTGTATTCCTGCCTCATGTTTGGTGTTTCAATTGATCCAACGACCAGGTTAATGAGGAGGAATGAACGAGTAAACTAATATATACAAGTTATTTATTAATTATTCAAAACAATAAGGTGTTATCATGAATTAAAGAAGCTTCCGGAAGAGCAAAAGGCTAGGCAGGTGGTATGAGCTCAGCAGGGGGATCCGCAGTCTATGGATCGATATATCAATATAATCAGATACAGGGCAGAACCCAGTGGTTAATGAATGATTCATCTGAATATAATGAAGTCCGTGCTGCTTTATCGTCATAATAATACAATGGTTTTTTTAACTATAGAAGCCACATAGCATGAACACAGCCTTATGAGCATATAAAGTGGGGTTTGTTTTGGACCATGAGAGAGAGTGAAAGAGTGAGAGATTGTAACCCATTATTTTTCGTTTAAACCCCACCTCACCCTTTTTCCTACAGCATTTCTGCGTTTCGTTTGTTTGTTAAATTTGTTTTTTTTCCTTACGTTTTTTTCGGTAATGCATTTATGCAACAGCAGAGTTAACTATTTATAAACAAATTCTAGAAATATCTAAGAACAAAAAAAAAAAGTTTAATTTTTGCATGTTTATTATGCAAGTTTAAGAGGAAAGTTCGAAAAAAATTTTAAAGACGCAAAAACTATTTACGGTCACGCCGACACTTTTATAGGTTTAAGATCATTTACGATATCTCTATGCTACCCGAGTGTTGTGGGCTTTCTTGTGTATTACCAGCCACTGTCATTAGCCGAGGAGCCGCTTTGGTCCAGGTTTTCCTCGAGAACACTGTAGGAAACGCGCATCTCCATCCGAAAGGACTACGCTAAAGCTAAAGCGATGCTCATCCACAGGTGTCGAAATCGTCTGAGTCAACAGCGTGGAGCTCAGAGATCTGCTAAACAGGACGTCGATCATTTTCGAACACAAACGACCTCACGTGACATCCCAAGAGTTAAAGACCATATCACTTATCTGAACTACTGGGTGTGTATCATACGAATACGTGTCGATTATTATAATGTCCCATCTTCAGAACCATCGTTTCATTATTTCCTGATCCATAGACCACGAAGAAAGCGCTTTTCTTATTTGTCACACGGAATAATGTGAAAACCATTGCAATAACGACAGCGTTGGCTCAAGCCAATCTATAAAAGTGAAATTTTACTCATGTAAAGAATTTTGATAACAAACATCATGGGAAAAAAAAAATGAACCTCATAGGAAAATAATCTGTAACAACTGAGTGTGCTGTTCAGAGTTGTGAATACATAATTGTGTGTTAAACCTGTAAAGGAAACACAACAATGGACTTGCATGATTTTGAAAAATAAATGCTTATTTATTGAAGGGGGTTGAAGATGCATGTTTTTCCACTGACACCATTCACACCGACTCTATTGTCCATAATGCACATGGATTTACGTACATTATATTCAACACGGAAAATTGTTCAGATGATTTATTCCTTTGTTATAGCCATTCTACACTATATGGACAAAAGTTTGTGGACACCTGTCTATAAGATTCTGTGATTTAGTCTGTATAATATGTGCTGTTATAATCCACAGAGGATCATCCGTCTCCACACTCCCCTGTCCTCTACATCTGCCTCTTTCACCCCAACCACCTGCATGTCTTCCCTCACCAAATCCATAAACTCCTCCTTGGCCTTCCTCTTCTTCTCCTTGCTGGTGGCTCCATCCTCAACATTCTCCTACTGATATACCCCATGTCCCTCCTCTGCACATGTCCAAATCATCTCAATCTCGCCTCCCTCACCTTGTCACCAAAACGTCCTACATGCGCTGTCCCTCCATCCTCGTCACTCTCAACCAAAACCTCAACATCTTCAGCGCTGCTACCTCCAGCTCCATCTTCTGTCTTTTACTCAGTGCGTAAATGGCGTTTGTAAATTCAGGTACTATTGTTTGTTACTTTATTGAAGTCGGTAAGGTGACAAAGAATGGGGTGCAGCCAGCCTTCCAATTCATCCCAAAGATGTTCAGGTAAGTGGTTGAGGTCAGAGCTCTGTACCAGGTCACTCAAGATCTTCCACTCCAACCCATTCAAATCATCATCTTCAATCTTCATGGAGGTCAGTTTGTACACAGGGGCAGTGTCATGCTGGAACAGGTTTGGATCTCATCATTCCAATAAAAAAAAAAGTCATTTAATGCTACCATTTGCAAAGACATGCTGTGAAATTGTGTGCCTTTAACTTTGTGGTAATAGTTTGAAAAATAATTACATATGACTGGAGAAGTCAGGTGTCTCAATACTTTTGTCCACATATGGTATGAGTTGTTTATTTAGTTTTGCTTACAGTACATGAGATATTTAGGCAGATGAAAAGTAAATGAGCCTGACAAAAAAACCAAAAGAAAACAATGGTAAGGGTTAAAACAACGCCTTTAGCATATACTCAATAATAAACAGAGTAAACATGTACTATAGGAGTCAAAACCAGGATTATAGGAATAATTTTAGATGTAATAAAACAATTTGTAACAATCCAATGTGACAATGAAACACCAGATTATAAACAGATATGGTAATTACAGAGAGACATGCTATAGGTGAACACAGTCAGGGAACAAACCAATGACTAGGAAGGGAGGAGACAGAACAAATGCAGAAATGCACTTTGAATTGCGTTGTCCCCTCAGAAAAAAAGGACACTTATGGCAACAAGTAATAAACAATCAAATTTAATAAATAGACACAGTACTTAAATTTATTTTGTCCTTATATAATACTTTTTCTTAATTAATAATAATAAAATACTACATTTTTAATAATAATAGTATTATTTAGTAATTCTATAAGTTTTTTTTTCCACAATGATGAAATTCAGAGACTTAAAACATTAATAATAATGACATTTTTGCAAACATGAATCATGCCTAGGATTTATTGCTTTTGTGCAGTTCTGATTAGCATGTTTTTTAGCCTTGTATTAACCCTACCTCATTAAAACAAATCTAGAAATGTTCCTGATGCTCTTTTGGAATAAGCAATAAGCTCAGATATTGTCTCATTTTTATATTTTGTCAGCCTAATTGTCAATTTCCTGTCAAAAAATTGTGTTACAGCTATAAAAAAACCTCTCTTTCAGCTTCTCCCATTAAGGGTCGCCACAGCGGACCATCCGCATGTTTGATTTGGCACATGTTTTTACGCTGGATGCCCTTCCTAACGCAACCCTCCCCATTTATCCGGGTTTGGGACCGGCACTAAGGCTTGTGCAACCCTAATGGCTGGGGTTGGTTTCCTGACCTGGGATCGAACCCGGGCCGCATCCTAACCACTAGACCACCAGGGACCTAGCTATACGCTAGTTAAATTACAGTACTGAACATATATGTACAGTTTGAAATTTATATCTCAAAGCTCAGATTGAAAAACGTCACCAACTTCATAATAAAGTATTCCTGCCTATATATGATGCATTTGTGCCTTGCTATCTGTGTTAAAAACTCGTGATGTTTGTGTTTGGAAGCTCAGTGAAGTGTCAGTGTGCATTATCTTAAATATGCTGTCTGACATTAGACCAGTTTAAACCTGCTGTTCTCCTTTATGTCGGAACCACAGAGCAATTTGGTGATTTTTTCTCTCTTTGCCATGCCTGCTTTGATCCCTTTGCTTTGGTCAGCATGTTAGAAACATGCCGGACTCCATGTATACACAATTACTGTTGAGCTGACTGCAGTCTAAACATTGCAGAGTTGCTTTGTGATAAAGGTTTCTCCAACGCGGTGAAAAGATCATGCAGCGTTATCCATCCATTCAACAAATCACTCTTAATCTGAAATCTGTGTGCTGTTGGGCACAAACCTTTCGGGCTGCTTACCTCCCCCTGTATCTTATCTAATGCTGGCTGTTTATCTCAAGATAAAGGAAAAAAGTGTTTTTGCGCAGCTTTTGAAGTTGCCTGACACTTCAATTAGCTCCGAGGTTAATCCTGACACTCGGCTGGCGGCTAAATCAATAGCGGCACTCTGATCGTATCTGACCATCACATTTGTATCCGCAGACGACTTCACAAGTTGTAGAACACAATACTCACGGTCTTCTTTCACAACCTCCAGTTACACACTCAAAGTCACCTGATTGCTAATGGTATTCACCAGATTTGTGTAATTTGTAAAAGTCTAGTTCTGTGTCTGTGACAAATCCAAGTCTTTGTTATCTTGCGGTCTCGATTCGTGTTTTGATCCCTGCCTGCTTACTGCTGCATTTTCAGCCATGTCTAATTTGTTCATGGTCGCTTGAATGTTTGTTTGCATCACATTCCAGAATATCCTCAAGCCCTTTTATACGTCCGCCACATTGCTTTGAATAAAACCCGAAAAAAAAATGCAGCTGTGCCCATCTGTCCACATCATTTCCATTTATTCTCTCCTATAGTAGGTGTAGTTGCATTTTCTTAACCTTGTTAAGAGAGATGATTTTTGGGAGATTTGTGTTTTTTTTTAGCCACAAGGGTGTTAGTAGTCAGGTAATGATGAATTGTGGGGACCTGGGGTGCAGTCAGCATTTCCTCCCCAAGATGTTCAATAGGTACAGGTTTGGGCCTCCTAGTTCAAGTGAAGGGAAAATTAAATGCTACTGCAGGCCCAAACCTGTTCCAGGCCAGATATATATAGAAAATATATTGTACATGGTTTAGAGTGAAAGATCTTGATATCCAATACAGTTGTGTGCCTCATAACTTTGTGGTAACATTGCAGGGACCAACCACGTACGGCTGGAAGTGTCAGTCAATACTTTTGTCCTTATTGTGTATATCTGACCAGTAAAGGTTCCTTCTTTACTTGTTCTGTTTCTTTGCATACAACCCCAATTCCCAAAAAGTGAGTAAAAGGTAATTCAAAATAGAATGCAATGTTTAGCAAACGCTAGAACATCAAACGAGAAAATATCAAATGTTTACACTGAGGAAATGTACCATTTTAAGTAAAAAAAAAAAAAATAGGGTTATTTTGAATTTGATGGCTGCAACACGTCTCAAAAAAGTTAGGATGTGGCTACAGTAGTTTGGAAAAAGTCAAAAGTGTTATTATTTTACTTTGGCAGTTTTGCAACTAATAAGGTTATTTGACAAAAGGTCAGTAAGATGTATTTTAGAGATGCAGTCTCTCGTAAGTAAAGATGGGCAGAGCTTCATCTCTCTGTGAAAGACTGCGTCTAAAAATGAGATGTTCGGCAGCCATCAAATTCAAAATGATTTTTTTTTTTCCTAAAATTTTATGTTTGTAGGTTAAACACATATTTGTTTTATTGTGAATAAATTCTGGATTTTTGAGATTTGCAAATCATTGCATTTTGTTTATATTTAAATTTTAGCCAGTGTCCCAACTTTGGAATTGGGTTGTATTTATTTTTATTATTATTATTTTTACCTATATCACTCCTTTACTGCATTTCATGTGCCCACATTGTAGCCTGTTGGTTGCCCCTTTTGTAATACTGTGCTCAAAATGAATGAGTATATATATTTTGATGTCCACTGAAATGCATTGAACATTCACATTAATCTGTCATATCAGAGTCTTTTCACTCAGGTCCACTCCTCTATCATGCAATAAACACTTTCTATCATGCTAAATGTGGGGATTAGTTATTAAGCTCGTGGAAAAATGCTGCTTTGCACAAAGTCGCTATTATTTCTTTAAGACTTTGTGTCCAACAATTTTTTTTTTTACAGCATTTCCAAATGTATAACTCTGTTGAGCTGGCAAATAAACTACGGCATTCAGCAGCCTACACTTATCCGAGATCTGAAAGAACGAAGTGGGAAAATAGATTGCAATGAAGCTTAGTCATAGGTGCTCATGTCAGAGGTTGGTGCAAGTAAAAGTTCTTTTCGCCACCCCCAAAAATGGCATAAAGGGCGGGAAGAAAAATGTAACAAATAAATAAAATCTCAGTCACGCAAGCTCCAGTAGAGAAATGGATGATTCCCACTCTAAAGTGATATGTAGGTGTATACTGTCAGGAATGGAAATGTGCTCCTGGTTTTATTAATACCACCACTATCTCATCGGAATTATGGAAACCATCAATACTACACAAAAACGCTATATAACAACGCGAGGCATTACAGAGAGAGACTGTTGTGTGATATAACTCTGTGTTTTGCTATGTAGCTCTGTTGTGTGATGTAGCTCTGTATTCTGTTATGTAGCTCTATGCTGTGTAATGTAGCTCTGTGTTGTGCTATGTAGCTCTATGTTGTGTGATGTAGCTCTGTTTTCTGATTACGTAGGTTTATGTTGTGTGATGTAGCTCTGTGTTTTGTGATATAGCTCTGTGTTTTGTTATGTAGCTCTATGTTGTGTGGTGTAGCTATGTGTTCTGTTATGTCGCTATGTGTTCTGTTATGTCGCTATGTGTTCTGTTATGTCGCTATGTGTTCTGTTATGTCGCTATATGTTGTGTGATGTAGCTCTGTGTTGTGTGATGTAGCGCTGTATTCTGTTATGTAGCTCTGTGTTGTGCTATGTAGCTCTATGCTGTGTGATTAGCTATATGTTGTGTGATGTAGCTCTGTGTTGTGCTATGTAGCTCTATCTTATGTGAAGTAGCTCTGTGGTCTGTTATGTAGCTCTATGCTGTGTGATTTATCTCTGTGTTGTTATGTAGCTCTATGTTGGGTGATGTAGCTCTGTGTTGTGTGATGTAGCTCTGTGTTGTGTGATGTTGCTCTGTGTTGTGTGATGTAGCTCTGTGTTGTGCTATGTAGCTCTATGTTGTGTGATGTAGCGCTGTGTTCTGTAGCCTGTCTAGGTCTGTTATGTAGCTGTATGCTGTGTGATGTATCTCTGTGTTGTTATGTAGCTCTATGTTGGGTGATGTAGCTCTGTGTTGTGTGATGTAGCTCTGTGTTGTGTGATGTAGCTCTGTGTTGTGCTATGTAGCTCTATGTTGTGTGATGTAGCACTGTGTTCTGTTATGTAGCTCTGTGTTGTGCTATGTAGCTCTATGCTGTGTGATGTAGCTCTGTGTTCTGTTATCTAGGTCTATGTTGTGTGATGTAGCTCTGTGTTGTGCTATGTAGCTCTATGCTGTGTGTTCTGTTTTTCTAGGTCTATGTTGTGTGATGTAGCTCTGTGTTCTGTTATGTAGTTCTATGTTGTGTGATGTCACAGTATGTTTTATGTAGCACCAAGGTCCTGAAAAAATGTTGTCTTATTTCACTGTGTACTGCGTCAGCTACATATGGTTGAAATAACAATAAAAGCTTCTTGACTTTTTCTTGATTTCCTGACCTAGTTTGTTGTTAAGGTCATTTAAAGATTTTTTATTTAGCCATTTTGAGATTTGCCCTTTTAGTTTTGCCTAGGAGTGTACATAAATGTAATGGACACAGACCTGTAAATCTTTTTCTTTTTTTTAGTTTTTTTCCCTCTCAGGTGTGTTGCGATTAGAAAACAAAAGTTCAGACTGTGTCTGGTAGATCTTCTGACGATTGTCTTTGGGAATAAACCAGTTAGGTGTGCATTGAAATGTTCCACGTAAAATAATCAAAAAGAAGCCAATTGAAGCCAAATTTGAGTCATGACTGAAACAGTTTTACAGTTACAGCATTAATTAGAGGCACCTTTTTCTCCACATCTCTATCTAGTTTCCTTTCAGGATCTCAAGCTTCCACATTGTCCACACTCTGAATCACGTGTGTAATCTGTCCAATGGAAGGCGCGGCGTCACTGGCGGGGTGACCTCACGGCCAGGAAGCTATAAAAACGGGTACACACAGCCTATTTGCAGCTTGGCTTGGGAGAGTCCGTTCTCGAGGGAGACGATTGTGAGCATGTCTTTGCGATCACTCTGCTCCCAATGGGCACTATTCGAGGAGGATGCCCTTACGGTTCAGGCCCCGTTTTTGCAGAGGCAGAGCAGCATGCTAGCTCCTGGGGGGTCACAGATGGACCTTGCGGAGGGTTTTGAGATGGGCTTTTCCCTATCTCTATCCTTGCCTGCTGTCATTCACAGGCTTCGGGAGCACGCCTTTTGTGCGGTTTCTTTCATCTGTGACGAGAGCATGCAGCTCCACCTCTCTTCCTCAGAGGGGTGGTTTGCTTTGTGACAGGGAAGTCGAGGAGCTCATGGAGGTTGTAGCTTGGCCAGCCAATGAGCAGAAAGACCCTCTGTCTGGACGAGCGCTTTCTGCCGCTGGCTTCACAACCTCCATGTCGGGGTCTCCCGTCTGCACAATGAGGTGTCCAGGTCCTGGCCGAAGCGTTTTTCAGCCCACCTCTTTAGCCCCTAAGCGCCGTTATACTCGTACGTCACGGGGATAAAAGAACACGGTTATGGAGCGATCCCATTAATTGATGAGACGCCAGCAAGCTATCTCTCACCGGGAATTGTATAGTCTCTAAAGACCACAACGTTATTATTAAGGTTTATACCTTAATAGAGAGATAGGGCTATATTGCTGGATGCCCCCCTTATGCCCACTGGCCTCTTCGTTGCTTTAAGTAGACATTCTCCTGAGGAAGGAGGCTATTAAGGTGGTCCCCCCATCAGACAGTCCAGGTTCTATAGCTAGTACTTTATAGTTCTATCCTCTATTCTAAGCACTGGACACTTACATACACAGGTCTGTGGAGAAAGTCAGATCAGCTGCTCATCTACAACAGCCCTCCAATGAGAGGCCTCCCTGCAAACAAGCAGACCTTGAGCAGATGGATCGTTGATGCAATTGCATCCTCTTATGAGTCCTGTGGTTTCTCTACTCCTTTTGGGGTACTCAATCGACCCGGAGTATCCCTGCAGCGCTTCCTTCTCACTTACAGAAGCTGGTGCCAGCTTTACTCAATGTGATTTTTATAGCTTCCTGGTTGTGACATCATCCCGCCTTCCATTGGACAGATTATATATGTGATTCAGAGAGTGCACAACACAGAAGTGTTCCCAAAGCTTTGCGATGCAGTGTCTTGTTCCCTCTTACAAATGTAACCTAAAGACGGTCCTTGTTTGATATATAAGCATACATATACCCTCGTGTTTGAGTTTTGCTGGGTTGGAGTAATTCCATCAGTTTCAAAGCTATTTTTGTACCATGTTTCATGTTTTTCAGGGTTATTGATCTTGTTTTGCTTTTCTCATTCTTGCCTTGCACAGCTCATGTTGTTTGTTGATCGCCTAACCTTTGCCTGCCCCATGTTTTTCACTTAGCTTGTCGATTTGGATTTCTTTGCCTTTTATATTAATATAAAATTCTATCTCTGAACTTGCATTCCATGAACTTCCGCCTCCGTTATCGTTAGCACTCCCAATACATGACCAAAATGTCTCAGATGGAAAATTTGTCATTTAGACAGGACTTCACAACAAATAATTTTTAAAACAGAAGAATAGATATTAAAACAAATAAAATTAAAGATTAGACAACAAGAAAGCCTAGCAGTATCACCTTAATCACCCAAAAACTACCCAATTGGCACAATGTTTCAATATTACAACATTTCCCTAAAAACCTACTAAAATTAAAAAAAAAGATTTTGTATTAGAAAACATGTACAAAATCATATAAATTGTTAAAAAAAAATCTATATTTGAGTCTTTGAAAGTTAAGAAAGGTGGTAGCACAGTGTTTATGTAGAAATTCCAATTAGAAGGATGTGAGTTTAAATCCATCCAGTTACCTCTGCTGAAGCTTAAACAAAGGCCCTTAACCTTGAACTGCTCAATCATATAAATGAGAAGCTCTCCATAACGATATCTGTGAAATGCTGTAAATTGAAAACCTGTAACACATTTAAAGTAGCAGTATTATATAATAAACATACCATTTCACCCAATATGTTTTTGCCCAGTGACCTAATACTGTTATTCAATGCAGTGACATAAATAAAGAGTTGTAATTTGCTTTCACAGCAGTGTGTGTTTGTAACTATCTTGAGGCCAGTTTGCAATCCACAATTTCTCGAGTACATTTCAACAACTCATTAGGGGGAGCTGTGACATTTGCAGCATTACATTATAACTAATCAATATAATTTTTTTTAAAGAAATGCACTAATCTCTAGCACGCGGTTAGAAAGTTGTTCAATTCAGTAACTGCCTATGAGCGTGTGGATTAAAGCCAATTAAAAAGACCACAAGAGAAATACAGGATTACACCATGCTTTCTCCAGGGAAATACTAACCCTGAATCGAATGCACACTAGAGATGAGGAGTAATTCTGGAAATCAATAGAGAGTAGAGACTGGTGAGGTTCCTCATAGCTTCACTTCAGGAAGAAAAAAGGATCCACAGGCGGCTGAAAAAATTTGGTTTCTACAGCAACTGTAATGACTTACTGCTGTGCTCTGATAATAGGCTTGTGTTACATGCTTTGTGGCATCCTGATGGCCAGATGATCAACATGTACACAAACCCTTGATACAGAAAAAGAGATTGGGACCGGCAGGGTTTTTTTTTCCTCACATGCTGCAGTGTAAAGGAATGGTGTGGTAATTGCGTTGGAAGTAGAGCAGTGAGTGGTCATATAAAGGAGGAGCAGCAGGGCTGCAGCGATGGTGTAGTAAATTTAAAGTCCTAGGCTTCCTCAGGGGAGTTTGTATCTGAGAGTGGACGGCGTTAATGCATCGCTCCAACACAGCACAGCATATACTTCACAAGGGGCAGCAGTTTTTTCCTTGTTAACACAACAGGGTACATTGGATTTATTTGAATCCAATTGAATCCTCTTTGAATCCAATTACAATGCTAAATGTGAGAGGTTGTTTCTTCAGGCTATATACTGTATATATGTGTGGTGTGCAAGGCAAGAGATGGTTAGTTATCCAGCTACTAGTACTGAGATTTTCCTCAGAATTTGATCAAAATGTATTTCTCGACATCTTTCCATTCATTTGCTTGAACTTTTGTATGTTTTCGATCCTTCTCTTCTCTTTACCCCCTTTCCCACTACCTCAATCTCCCACTTTGCCTTACACAACATGATTTGACATTATAAACAAGACAAACTATGGTGATAAATGTCAAAAAGGTAAAGTTCTCATAATCTCTTTCTAACAGTGATCCCAAAACAGTGGTCCCTTAACATTACTTTTCAAATGCCATGGTTTTTCGAACATAAGGGAAAAACTGCAGATGAGCATGTCAAATAAACGTAATCTTTAAGCTGAAGTTAACGTTTGACAGCCTGCTAGCTGTGCAAATCCCCAAGGCTATGCCTATAAAAGGTGCAGCGTATAAACATTTTAAGCTACGTTATATGGACAAAAGTACTGAAACACATGACTTTTTTTAGCCATCTGTGTGTTTTTTTTCTGAAGCTGTTACCACAAACATGTTCCAGCATGACACTGCATCTGTGAACAAAGCTAGATCCATTAAGATATGGCATATATGGGCTGGAGTGGAAGATCCCCTGCTATAGAGCTCTGACCTGAACCTTACCTTTGTAATAAACTGGAACACTGACTGCACCCCAGGCCTCCTCACCTCACCTACATCAGGACCTGATTTTACTAACACCCTTGTGGTTAATTGAGAATAAATCTCCACAAGTACACTGGAAAATCCAGTGGAACATCTTCCCAAAAGAGTGGATGGCATTATAACAGCAACTGTGGATTGGTCAAAAAAAGAAATACAAATCCTATTGTCAGGTGCCTGTAAACTTTAGTCTATATAATGTTTAGCAATGTTAACAAAGGACTACTCAATATTTGGCATTGTTATTGCTGATGATAGTGTGGATTCTACACACTGATCAGACATAATTATAAAAAGCACTGACAAATTAAGTAAATAATAATCAATTTAATTGCATTTATCAACCGGTAGAATCTATTAGGGAGATAGTGAAAAGTCAGTTCTCAAAGTTATCTTTCGACAAGAGCCAGATTGGGATGCTTAGTTGTCAGGCGCAAGAACGTGGCGGAAACCGAAGTGCAGTAAACGATGTTTAATGAAACAACACAGGGCAAAACAGAAAACGGTAAACTAGAGCAAAGCTCCAGGATTAGTAAATCCTGTTAAATGCAATGAACAGGCAAGAGCTCAAAGAGCTAAACAGAGTCCCGTAACTATGAAACCTACCTCTACACGTAGTGTAAGCCACTTGGGTAGTCCAGCAGTGTTCGTCAGCCTAAACTGTAGAACGGACAATGTACTTGGTGGAGAACGGTGGTTATATAGCCTGAAGGCTGATGAGCTCCAGGTGTAGATGATTAGTACGTAGGAGAGCTGCTTGAAGTGATAGGTGGGTTATGTGAAGGTGTGGCTGGTGGATCCCTGACATTAGTAGAGTCAAAGCATCTCTTAGTAGTGTATTATTTTCTCATTCTCAAGTTGAATGGACCTAAAAATGTGCAACATGATATTTGTACATGTGTATTAGTATCTAACTCCCAAGAATTGTAGGAAATTCTTAATGCATTGAACCTGTACATGAACCCATATAAGCGTGTTATAAAAGTCACCCAATGTCTGTACAAAAAAACCCAAAACAACAGTTTCTTTAATGGTGTACATGACCCCCTTGATGTCCTTCTCATTTATCTTGTTACCGATACCTAGCCTTGCAAGGTACAAGACATGATTGATTTCTTAGACTGTTTTCTGGCCAGAGATAAATGCAGTTTCTTGCTGATCTTTGCTTTCAACTCTCAACTCACCTGAATTAGCTCATCAACCCATTTATTAATCTGCCCTGTTTGACCTGGTCTGGTATGTTGGGAATGAAGATTTGTTGAAATTGTGCAGGATTGTGAGGGTAATAAAAAGAAAAAACTCTGATCTACAACAACACTAGTCTCGGAAATCTATGGATTGTAAACACAGTTTTTAAACAGAAATTACTTGTTTTTAAATCTATTGCATTTGTCTTAAAAGCAATGTTATGCTGATCTGGGTTTAGTATGTTTGTGCCAGACAATGTGCACCAGCCTCCAAGAACTGCACCACAGAATACAAATATGGCTGCGAGAAGCTCATTTTCCAAACAACAACTCGATTACTAATTGTCCACACTTGCTCACAATCATTCATGCCTGTAACCAATCACTTAACACCATATATAGGTCAAGTCCACACTAATACATTTTAGTTTACTTTCTCTCTGTTTTGGCTCCACACCGACAGCGTTTTTAGTCAATGAAAACAAAGTCACAGTGTGAACAGTGAAAACTATGATGGATTTCTACTCATGTGACGGTGCCTTGATTTTCAGACGTTTCAGTGTGGATAAGCAACTTTTGGAAAATTATTGAAAATAATAGTGGGGATGCAGAGCATTTTTAGACAATTTCTTCAAAAATATATAAATTAGTGTAGACATATTCATTAAAAAAATTATAATAACCACACAGTTCTACCTGTCCTTCATTGCAAAAAATCAAGTTCTATACTACTAAATATGCTTAATTTTTGTTTGCACCAATTTATTTAAAAAAAAGTTTTTGCCAAGTTTATGTTGTTTGCATTTAGAGTGTAAGCAAAGCATGTTCAAAGCATCTGGCTAGGATACTTTTCAGTAAAACTTCTTCCTGCACTTTTCCCATCTGTCTTAACTCACCTACTGTGACATTCTGTTGCCCTTTGCAGACTTACAATTATATTGTTTATTTTTATTTGTAAAATAGAATAAAATGAAGTAATGCGACAATTAGAATTCATGTCTTATACTAAATCTTAATTCAACCTACTCTGTGCTCAGGCACATTTGTAGTTTATAGACTGCTTTTCCTTAATTACTCCACATGCTCACTTTTTTCTCTGGTGTGATTTTCACTTCAGTGCTCTACATATAAGCCAGATCTCAAAATCACTAAAAGATCCCATAACTCCACATATGCCTACATATAGAAAACTGTAAACGTGTGAAATTGTCTTTGGCGGTCGAAGCTGCATTTGAAACAGATTGTGTAGCTCATGGGCATGAGGCTTTCTTTCCTCCGTGACTTTATTTAAATGATTGTAGGATATGTAGTTACCATTAAAAACAAAAAAAGGGTGATTTTGCATATATATTATATAGTACTTTATATATTTGAATGCAATGTTGTTCTGCCTAGTCTCATATTTTTGTGTACAAAAATGTGATTAGGCAGATGCAGTAATAAGGACTTTTATATATACACTATATGAACAAATAGACATTATATGGCTTTTAACAACCTTCACTCTTCCAGGAAGATAGTCCAGGTGAGATTCTTTCCAAAGGGGTTTAATAGGGTTGAGTCAGAGCTCTATAGCAGGCCACACAAGATCTTTCAGTCCAACCTATGTAAAGCATATCTTCATCTAGCTGGCTTTTTGCATAGGTTGTATTGGGTATTCTTGCTGGAACATGTTTGTCTTGTATTAATTGATTTGGCTGCGATATGAAAAATAATTGTCATGCTGGAACAGGTTTGGGTGTCTTTTAAATGAATTTGGCTGCATATGCAATCATAATCTTTCTTTCTTTCTTTCTTTCGGCTTCTCCCGTTAGGGGTCGCCACAGCGGATCCTTCGCACGTTTGATTTGGCACGTTTTACGCTGGATGCCCTTCCTAATGCAACCCTCCCCAATTTATCCGGGCTTGGGACCGGCACTGAGAGTGGCTGGGGATGGTTCCCTGACCGGGGAACATATGCAATCATAATATTTATTAGAAAACAATTTCTCAAGTTTGATTGATAGTCAGTTTTATGTTCTATTTGGATATACAGGTAAATGCATGCCATATAGATCCAGATGCTCCAGGCTTCTAACACTACAAAGTTCAAGGGTGTTGAATAATTATACAAGGCACTGTATGTCAGAACTGGCAGCGTAATACAAGACCAGGAGGTGGGATTAGGTTTTCTAGCTCCTGCCAGATTTTAGAAAGGATTTTAGAGAGAATCTGTCGCACCAGCTGGCAGGCGTTGTTGAAGTCACAGTTTTTTCCCATCTTGTTCACTAGCTGTCCAATTTTTTTATCGGAAGACTGTCATATAACCCATGTTCCAGAAGTGCAGGAGTCACTGAAAAAAAAAAAGAAATGAAGAAATGAAGAACGAAAAACATGGCTTTTGATTGTAAAGGCAAAATGTTTTACTTAGTGGCTTTTAGAAATCGTTTTATAACACAAAGTAATGAATTGTCAGGATTAATCATAGTGACATTCTGTGTGTCCCTTTTTGCCCCCTATTACCGCCAGTCATTCACTATTTCACTATTTCCTTTTTCCTATTCTGGTGTGATCTTTAACTGAAGCTCTTGACCTGCATGTGTTTGATGTGTAGAAAAGTGAATGTGGGTGAACAGGTGTTTCCATTAAAGTGAAGGGTGAGTGTATGTGCATATATATATATATATATATATATATATGACCCGCATATAATAACTTATTTACACTAAAGAGCAGTTAACCTATAAATCAGAAAGAGATCAATCTGAGGGTTTTGAAAAAGCAGAGAAAAAAGAAAAAAGCATCACCAATTTGGATTTCTCTCTCTCTCTCTCTCTCTCTCTCTCTCTCTCTCTCTCTCTCTCTCTCTCTCTCTCTCTCTATCTATCTCTGGCCTTTCCATTTGCTATCTCTGGCATTCAGATGAGATGGGCATTAACCCCAGGTATTATAGTGTGACCTTAATTAGCCTCTGCTTTGAAGGCTTTTATTAACATGCAAAAAGAAAAGGCCAGTGTTTGACGAATGGCGTTTTGGTGGCAGGAAATCTCTGTTGGAATCAGTGTGTAAAATTCACAGTCATGTCCCATGCACACATTGCACCATGGCACATTGCACCGGGTCGAGTGACGGCTCATTGTCGGCAGCCCTATTAATTGCAGCCATTAGTAATGCTGGGATCCAACCATGTTGGCACGGATCAGAGAAAAGGGTCTGAATTGTAGTTGCGATCGCTGTATTTTAACGGACAAAGATCTTGTGCCATCATAGATAAAACCTTCTGTGAAAATGTTTTTTTTTCAAATGTATTTAAAAATGAATCCCTCCAAAATGTGAATCCTGACAAATTTCAAGCATGTAATCAATACTTTTGACACAAATAGAATTCCTTAATTCACCTGACAGTTCACAGGATCCACCTGACAAAGAAGTTATATGACAAGAATGCAAAACTGAGTCATTGCTTGGACTTGTTAATAAGCTAAACTAGATTTTCGAGTGTGGTTGCCATATTTGTGCTCATTTAACCACAAGGGTGTCTGTAAAGTCAGGTATTGCTGTACGGTGAGGAGGCCTGGGGTACATCAGCGTTCACATTCATTCCAAAGGTGTTGAGTAGAGTTGAGAACAAAAGTATTGGGACACCTGACTTTTCAGCCATATGTAGTTCACACACACACTGCAAACTGGGAGCAAACAATTGTAAAGGACTTTTTTGGAGGCAGTAGCATTAAAGTTTCCCTTCACTTGAACTAGGAGATCCAGCTCTGTTCCTGCATGATAGTGCCTCTTGTTCACCACACCAGCTCCATGAACATATGGGATGGTGTGGAAGATCTTGGTTGACATGTTACAGAGCTCTGACCTTCACCCTACTGAACAGCTTTGCTAGAATTTGGAGCACTGTTTGCACCTCTTGACTCATCTGCATCAGTATCCGACTTTACTCCAACTCTTGTAGCTGAATAAGTGAATATCTGGCAACCACACTCCAAAATCTAGTAGAACACCTTCCCAGAAGAGTGGAGGTTATGTAACAGCAAATAAGATGTGATATGTGTAACACACATATACAGTAAATAATAATTACAGCTGCAGTAAGTTGTGCCAAAATATTTCCAATCTGTGTGTAAACAATTCCTGTCCGTGACTTTCTCAGCTACGATAGATTGCGGCTTTGTGAGAACTCGGTCAGCACAGCAGCTTTTCACAGCATGGTTTTATTGTTGCCTGCCAGATAGTGTGTGTGTGTGTGTGTGTGTGTGTGTGTGTGTGTGTGTGTGTGTGTGTGTGTGTGTGTGTGTGTGTGTGTGTGTGTGTGTTTGTGTGTGTGTGTGTGTGTGTGTGCTTGTCTATTTAGTGTTTGTTTGCTCTTTTTTTAAAGCACTGCACGACTCACAAACTTCTGATTTCGGAAGTCATTCATTGAACAGGTCTAACCAAAAGCTGTAACCTTCCTCTCCTGTCTCTTTATGTCTTTTTTTTTCTCCCTCTCTGTCTTTCTTTTTCTTTTTCACTCTTAATATGTGTCTCCTGGTTCCCTCCCTGGAAGTGAGTTGGAATGAGGTAAATGATGATTCATACAGAACAATGCTGATCCATTCTTCACACCTGTTTTCTGACTAAATCATGTCATTGAGAGACAGAAGCTCAGCATCATCCTCTTCACGCCCACAGAGTGCCGCAGCTCTATTTGTCTATTTAGCAGGATTGCTGAGTGCACTATTGTGCCTCAGAAGTGTTCAAAAACATGTCTCTTTGACATGGTGATGAGAAGGAACAGACTTGTTATTGTCTGACATCATCTTGTTGTAAACCTGTACGTGCTTATGGTTTTTGACACATATCCATTTGAGAAATGTAAATTTTTTTGCTGATAATGCCATTTATTAGTGCCAACGTGTTTACTCAATTTTCATTATGGCCTTTGCCGGACACTGTTAACACTAAGTCTCAATTATAAAATAAATTCTTACAAATCTGAGCAGTTGAGGTTGCTAAAGGGCCTAGCACAATGGCAATGTCTTAACCACTTAGAGACCTCTCTCTCTCTCTCTTTCTTTCAGGTTCTCCTATTAGGGATAGGTTTGATTTTGGCACATGTTTTTATGCTAGATGCCCTTCCTA
The DNA here is from genome assembly GCF_946808225.1 of Silurus aristotelis. NCBI lineage: Eukaryota > Metazoa > Chordata > Actinopteri > Siluriformes > Siluridae > Silurus > Silurus aristotelis. The sequence continues at coordinate 7,024,252 of NC_139585.1, read as the reverse complement.
ACACAACCCCTTCCCATTTATCCGGGCTTGGGACCGGCACTAAGAGTGCACTGGCTTGTGCAACTCGAATGGCTGGGTTTGGTTTAGAGAAGACTTTCTATAAATACAAGAATAGTGTATCAAAGAGGCACCATGTCAGCATGTGTACAAATGCTAAATTAGGTGTCCATTGTGACTGTCTAACATACATTGCTTAAAGAAAGTTAAATATTTCCTGAAAAAATGGGGATGGAGGGTGTGATGCTAAATTTGACAAAAACAAAATTAAATCATAGAAATACATGCAAATAAATGGATGAAGGGTACGTAGGTGCCCTTAATTCGCTAAACTACAATGATCTAAACACACGGTGGTCACACTCTCGCTTTTATTGCTCAGCTATTTTCCTTTCCTGCCCAATCTTTTGTTCTTTGCAGATTGGAAAATGAAATTGAATGTGTTAATTCCCTGCGGCTCAGATATGGCTCAGGGTTGCAATTCATTTAAAGAAGTGATTATGGATCATAAAAACAATAACACTCTTCAGTGCTGTTTTTTTTTTTTATAGATAGAAGCGTGAATGAGGTTGTTAAAGATTTTGCCCTCAGGTTTTGTTGGTCTTTTGTTTCCGGAAATTGAATTTGGATTGAGAGAAATGATGTCTAATACATGACAAATCGCTTTCTCTCTATGTCTGCAGTTACATTTTGGGGTATATTTGCCATCTCAGTGACGTGGAAACACAGAGAAAATAACCAGCTCGTCTAGTTATTTGGTTAATCTCATATATATATATATATATATATATATATATATATATATATATATATATATATATATATATATATATATATATATATATATATATATATATATATATATATCACTATGGCCCCTGTTAGTGGGCGATATATTAGGCAGCAAGTGAACATTTGTGTGAGTTTGACAAGAGCCAAATTGTGATGTCTAGACGACTGGGTCAGAGCCTCTCCAAAACTGCAGCTCCTGTGGGACGTTCTGGTCTGCAGTGGTTAGTATCTATCAAAAGTGGTCGAAGAAAGGGACAGTGGTGAACCAGCGACAGGGTCATGGGCGGCCAAGGCTCATTGATGCACGTGGGGAGCAAAGGCTGGTTTGTGTGGTCCGATCCAACAGATGAGCTCCTGTAGCTCAAACTGCTGAAGAAGTTAATGCTGTTAATGCTCGATGGTGGGGGGATTGTTTCAGCAGCAAATGGGGGACCAACACAATATTAGGCAGGTGATCATGATGTAATGCCTAATCAGTAGCGATAAAGGTATGCCAGTTCGGTATATGTGTATGTATGTACATACACAGACACATGTTAGTTTATATAGGTTTGCATATATGGATGTTATTGTATATATCATGAATATGAATTTTGTACAGCAACTGGATTTCTGTTGAGTTTTCACTGTATTTGCTCTCCTTAGCAGCTCACTTGCAATAATTAAAAGCAGGTAAATATGACACACATGGCAGCGCATCTTTTAACCAAATAAGTAAACAAATGCATCCCTGCTGTTTTACTGTTATTTGGCATCCACATCAGGTTCATTGTGCCAGATAGGCTTTAGTCTGTTGAGCCTCCCACCCACTCATCAAACACCAAGCACCAAGAAGACAAAAAAAAGAGACCAAAACGTAATGCTTTATGAGAATTAATTGTTCTTCTATTTTAACTGTGTGTAGAATAGAGTATCACATTAGCCAGTGTATTAGACTGAACTCATCACAATACATAATAAAGAATTTTACATTTTTATTCAGGTCTTTGCAGGACAACAGCCAGTTACTTAACAACAATCTGACCAGCGGACAATAGCATGTTCTTTTAGCAACATGCTAACCAGCTAACATTACTAGTAGCTCTAATGATGATAATTATCTTTAAACAACAGTTTATATATAGATTTAACCAAGTAGTATGCAGGGGTGTACCGGAAAATCATACTTAAGTAAAAGTATAAATACCATTCTGCATAACTTACTCCATTACAAGTCACCAAGCTTTCGTGAGACTCCTCAAGAATTACAGGCTTGTTGCGCCTTCCTAGCCAGAGCTAAAGTGTTCTGGTGCCAGGACAGGTCCTTGGAGATGTGAACTCCCAAGAACTTAAAGCTGGAGACTTGCTATACCTCAATTTTATCGATGTAGACTGGGAAATGTCTCCTGCTGTTATATTTCCGAAAGTCCATGATGAGCTCTATAGTCTTGTTAATAGGTTAATATAGGTTGTTAATAGCACACCACACTGTCAGGCTTCAGATTTCTTTCCTGTAGGCCGATTGGTTGTTGTTGTTGATATGGCCAACCATGGTGGTGTCATCTGCATACTTGATGAGGATGTTGGAGTCAGTCGTGGGTGAACAGGGAGTAGAGTTGTGGGCTCAAAACACAGCCCTGTGGGATGCCAGTGTTCACAATGAGGGTTGAGGATACCTGTTTGTGCAGTAACATTGTCAATGCAAGTGTTGATATGGTCCAAAACAGATGATGTGTAAAAGTCCATGTCGAGAGTCCAGTGTGGCCTGTGAGACAAACATGGTCCAGTCAGTATCCTGAAACTGTTGCTGTAGAGAAGAAATGGCTCCCTCTGGTTATACCTTTACTGTCCTCACAGCTGGTTTTACCTGTTTGATCAGTGGTGTGTATTTGGGTAGCATGAACAAAGAAAGGTGATCAGACTGACCCAAGTGGGAGAGTGAAATGGCCATGTATGCCCCAGGTATGTTTGTATTTACCTGATCCAGTGTGGTGTCACCTCTCATTATGATGACATTTTGGTAGTACACATCTCAGGTTGGAGTGGTTGAAATCTCCAGCAACAATGAAAACTCCTTCAGGATGTGCAGACTGCTGTTTTCTGATAGCTGCATGCAGTTCCTCCATAGCTATCTTAGCATTAGCGTCCGGAGGAACGTACACTGCAGTCACAACAATGGCTGAGAATTCTCTCTGTAAATAAAAGGGTCTGCACTTAATCATCAAATACGCTAAATGAACAGAGCAATGACATTCAGTAACAGTAAAGTCCGTGCACTATGGACCCCCGAGGTCAATGGCGCCGATGGGAATGTTTTCGTGAGCCATATTTCTGAACATTTTTAGAATTTAAAATCCTTTACAAGAGTCCACAACTCTGTCAGACATTACAAAAAAAAAATCGAGAGCTATTATTCTTGCTATGATGTTTGAAGTTGTTCCAGTTGTCAAGGCTGAGTGGATTCTGATTGTAAAAATCCAGACTGCATATGATAAGTAATAAAAACGGCATGCCAGAAGCACCACTGGACCATGTTCCCCTTTTTGATTTGTACATTTTACTGCCATCTTTCTGCAGTGATTCAATTTAACTTGGATTTTAGAAACAGGAAAGCAGAAAAAAAACAAGCAGCTGGAGATTAAAGTTCATTAGGAATGGAGAACAGCTGTTTGGTTCAGTGTCCTGTCCAGGCAATGGGTATTTTCATTTCCGAAACATTACTTCCATAATTACAGATGGGGACAAATAATCAACAATTATACTCACTGCCTTTGGATCCAGCTTCTCAACAGAAGACTACAGTCAATGCTGGTGTGGAATTGGGCTCATTATTCATCCATTTAGTTCCATTTAAACAGTTTGTGCTTGTTAGTGCAAAGGAAAAAAATACATAATAAATAAACAAATAGATTTAAAAAAAATCTAATTATATTACTGTTGTAAAGTAAATATTGCTGGTCATCAATTTGTCATTGTTTTCTTTAGAAATTAAATGGATAGATGGGTTTATAAATGGATGGATTGATAGATAGATAGATGAAGAGATGGATAAAGGGACAGATCAAAGGATTTAAAGATGGATGGATGGATAAATAGATTAATACATTTGCAAGTGGCAGGATTTATAAATTCTTCTGGATGAGTAGACGTGTTGTTGGACAGATATTTTTTTAAAAAAGGCATACAGTTTCTCAAAAAAGTGAGTGCACCCCTCACATTTCAGCAACCATTTAATTATATATACAGTATATATAAATACTATATACTATACAAATAAAATTTGGATATATTTTAGAGGAGTCAATGTGCAGCCTGTATATTAGTACAGATTTACTGTCCTCTGATAACTCAACATACAGCCATTGTTGTCTAAATAACTGGCAACAAAAATGAGAACACCCTAGGAGAACATTTCAAAACTGTGTCCAAAGTGTCTTAAGCCTCCTGGGAATGGAGTTTACCAGGGCTGCACAGGTTGTTGCTGGGATCCCCCTTGGATATAAAATATATCCAAGTTTAATTTCTATAGTATTTTCCCTTGAGAAGATATTGTATAATAAACTGGGTGCTGAAATGTGAGAGATGGATATATAAAAAAATAGCTATGGATAAATGCTGTAATTGGCAGCCATTTATGTTGGAATTTGTACAACATAAATGGTCTGATAGAAAGTTGTCTGGATGAATAAATTGATAAATTGACAGATAGGTGGAAGAATTATTTAGAAAATTATTTTTGATTAGTTTTTGAATGAATATCGTCTCAAAGTGATATTATAGAATCTAAGAATTATAGAACAAAATTCACTTCTATTTAAATTTGTTCTTTATCCCTGATGAGCAGCCTTGGCTGACTGTGGCAAGGAAAAACTCCCTTAGATGGTATGAGGAAGAAACCTTGAGAGGAACCAGACTCATCCTCATTTGAGTAAACAATGCTGGAAATTCACCTAATAAAAAATCTCTACAACCCCCCCCCCCCCCCAAAAAAAAAAAAAAAAAACTAGATCAAATTATTATTTTTATATAAAAACGACATATTATTGTAGCAAAAAATGTATGCACTTTTAAATATGAATATTCATCTTCTATTTATTTTTTTATGAAACATAGAATTTAACATGCATTCTACAGCATTTCATGTTGTCCACATTATTGTGTTTGCTTACAGGGTTTATACTGAGAAGCTCGGCCTTGTTACAGCAATGTTTGAAGCAAAAAATAAAAATAAAAAATTCACACCACCATGTTCAGATTCACACATCCGTCACTGTCACACCTGAACATGTGCAGGGTAAAAATAATAACCCACTGCAGTAATCTGTAACCCCAGACGTCCACCTGCAAGCCTGCACGTGTATAAAAACCGGATGCTCTCATCACACTGGGAAAAACAATATATTAAAACAATGTATTTTCCTGCTCCTGTCAAGCTGAAGAATATTATGAAAGGATATTATATATATGGCCTTTATCTGTGTGTAGTTTAGATAGCCCACTGCTTGGACCTGTTGTCTGTGTAATGGCCTGTCAGATCAGATCTGAAGTGATGGAGCACCGATTCGATCACATCACAATAGAGCAGGATACGGCTTTTTAGAAAGGTGGGGAGGACATCTGGTAAGAGAGAGAGACAGAGAAAGAAAGAGAACGAGTAAAGGCAAAGCCACATTTCTGCTCTGTGCCTACACTAATTGCTTGCTTTTGCTGTGGGTGGATCAGATCTTTCCACCTCTGACTTGACATCGCATTATACCTTCCTTCTATTCCCGTATCTCAATTTGACTTGACTAAAATCTCTCTCTCTCTCTCTCTCTCTCTCTCTCTCTCTCTCTCTCTCTCTCTCTCTCTCTCTCTCTCTCTCTCTCTCTCTCTCTCCATCATTCTATCTATCTATTTCTATTTTTATTCTTTTTTTCAAACTATACTGTACTTTATTTTTTTCTCTGCAACCAGTCTATCTATCTATCTATCTATCTATCTATCTATCTAGATAGATAGATAGATAGATAGATAGATAGATAGATAGATAGATAGATAGATAGATAGATAGATAGATAGATAGATAGATAGATAGATAGATAGATAGATCGATCGATCGATCGATCATATACTTTGGCCCAGACGTGTGTATGTGTGTGTATAAAGAAGACAGCATAACCATAAACTGTATTGTAGAATGATGAAAAAATAAATCTCTGTTTTCTGATACCAGTCACACAGTGGGACAAGAAGGAGAGATTCAGCCTCAAGCATTTGTTCTTTACCTCTGTTGTTAAAAAAGAAAACAACAAAAAAAACCAGACAAAAAAGGATTTCCAATACTTCAGCGAGGAAGAGCGGGCACTGAACGGCATCCACATGATAGCTTTGTTAGCCATATTTGTAATCACCACCGATACACACTTGGCCATGAGTAAGTATTTATCCTGAAATCTGCCAACCAAGCAATCACTCCTGCTGAGAGACTGGTAATGAAAAGACTGGCTTTATTCATTACACGCATGTTTAGCACGGTTGTGTCTGTAAAACATTTCGATTTCATAGTCATGAGACATTAACAGGACAACAACATGGCCAACAACATGGCCTGACATCTGATCATTTGCTGTTTTTTTTTTTTCTTTTGAGTATTATGCCTTTTTTTAGTATTATGACCAAAGGAATCACAACAGGTGATAAATAGGTGATGATTATTTTTTCCAAACAGGACTCCTGTGATGTGGTCAAAAGTGATCTAAAGTGTGGTCTATCTATCTATCTATCTATCTATCTATCTATCTATCTATCTATCTATCTATCTATCTGTCTGTCTGTCTGTCTGTCTGTCTGTCTGTCTGTCTGTCTGTCTGTCTGTCTGTCTGTCTGTCTGTCTGTCTGTCTAATTTGTATACACCTGACTATAACATTTATGTGTTAAGTTGACTTATGTGTATCTGTCACCCAAATGAGGATGGGTTCCCCTTTTGAGTCTGGCTCCTCTCAAGGTTTCTTCCTCATAACATCTAAGGGAGTTTTTCCTTGCCACAGTCGCCCTGGCTGCTCATCAGGGACAAATTCACACCATTCACCTTAACTGTTGATTTCTATAAAGCTGCTTTGAGACAATGTCTGTTGTGAAAAGCACTATAGAAATAAACTTGACTTGACTTGACTTGACTTGTACTTTTAGAACATTCCACAATTTTTATCGTCCACTCTTCTGGGAAGATGTTCTACTAAATGTTTGAGTGAGCTTGTGGAGATTTGTGTTACCAGGGTGTTAGTAAAATCAGGTGTCCACTGATGGTGTTCTGTATTGTTTAAAGACTATAATCAAACTCTTGATATCACCCAAATGAGGATGGGTTCCCCTTTTGAGTCTGGTTCCTCTCATGGTTTCTTCCTCATAACATCTAAGGGAGTTTTTTCTTGCCACAGTTGCCATGGCTCCTCATCAGGGATAAATACACACTATTCACCTTAACTGTTAAAATTCTGTAAAGCTGCTTTGAGACAATGTCCGTTATAAAAAGCGCTATAAAATAAAACTTGACTTGGGGTGAAGTCAGCGTTCACATACTTTCCAAAGGTGTTCAGTAGGGTTGAGGTCAAAGCTCTATAGCAGGGCACTCATCCTTCACTCAAACCCATGTGTAATGCTGGAAGCGGTTTCAGGTTTAAATCCTACTGTTTGAGGAGGAACCACATATGGCTGAAAAAGTCAGGTTGGAAAAGTTTAGGTTTGTGTAAATGTATTATAGAGGCTTTACTGCTCCACTGTTTTGCATGCATTTTTAAAAGCCATCTTTTCTGAGAAGTAAAATGTGCAATTTTAGGGTATAAAATATATTAAGTTTACATTCAGTGTGTGTGTGTGTGTGTGTGTGTGTGTGTGTGTGTGTGTGTGTGTGTGTGTGTGTGTGTGTGTGTGTGTGTGATTCAGCGGTTCAAATAATTCCAGGTGGATGGAAACCCACCGAAGTTACGCAAAAATGCCCGTAATCAGTTAAATATATCAGCAATGCATTTGAATACTTCGGATTTCTCATTCCGTTTCAATATGTGGCACATTATATGATAAGGGACCGATGGATGGGCATCGTATCGGTTGATTTGTATTGGCTATATCCGTATAATGGTGCATAAATAAATGCAATAAGAGCGATGTATCGCAAATATTTACTCTATAGAAGAAAACCTGTCCATCTGTGCTTGTATAGGACAGCAAGTAATTACATTCTAGAGCTTCATTTAGATCAGGAAAGGGTAAAGAAAATCGTATCTGCTCGGATAACACAAGCATGCGCACACACACACACACACACACACACACACACATGCTCAGTGTTAATAACTTGTTTTGGGGTGTTTTGTGGCAGAGCCAACATGCACAGTGACAGGCGTTTAGAGCTTGAGTGGGTGTGATAAACTGCACTGAAGTGCACAGTTCAGCCACACTCAGTGTGTGTGTGTGTGTGTGTGTGTGTGTGTGTGTGTGTGTGTGTGTGTGTGTGTGTATGTGTGTGTCTCTTGTCTAGTCCCTAATGACTGCCTATGAAGGCTTATTACCATGATGCTAATTCTCCATGGCATTTTATCAAATAGATGTTTCACTTTAAGTGTTGAAGACATTGTCTTAGGTCTATTATCTTACATTAACATCAGTACTTTAATTGCTGCAGAATGTCAGCAGCTAACAGACACCTAGAAGTATAGATCTAAACTGAAAAAGAGTAAACTAATTGAAATAAACATGCCCTGAAACGGTACGTATGAAACGAAGAACAGTAATTAATGTGCGCATTTTTTAATCTGATTCATTTCGCTATCAAGGTCTTTTAACATTCATATGAAACGATTGAAACTAGCATGATAAATTATTGATATTAGCCGTTTGTTACACGCTAGTGCTTTAATTGCTGCTCATCACATGCCCACAAATTTGTTAGATTTTGTACAGTGTGTCAAATTTGATGTGAACAGTTTAGTTGCAGACTAAATCTGTTTCAATTATTTAACATTTGTGTACAGCGTAGCATATACATGAATTGATTAGGATTAATTGTTTACAACTGTTTGAAATCCAGATTGCTATTTTTTAATCACTTTTTTTTTTTTTTTTATGTTTATGCTTGATGCTGAATGCTTCATCGCTGCTTTTTAATAAGACTTATCTCATAGCCTTGGTCGAGACAGACTTGTTTTTGTTCAGTCTGCTGTATAAAGAAATAGGCTCCATGGGGAGAAATGTCCTGCTGAAAATATTTTGCCCATGGCAGAGGAGAAGAAAAATGAGTTTTGTTGCAGGAATTAGGAGTAAAACATTTGCAGTTTGGAATTTTGTAATTTTGCACGGAAAAAAATGGTAAGATAATGTATCAGATGTTGGAAAATCAGAAATTCTGACATAAAGGTAAGAATTGCAAGACGGAAAATCTGTCTGGACTATAACATAATTACAAATAGAAATACAGTATATGTACTATAAGTATTGGTACTATAAGTATTGAGACACCTAACTGTTTCAGCCATATGTGTTTATTTCCAAAAACCGTAACCACACAGTTTTTAGGATGTGTAGCATTACATTTTCTTTTCAAGTGAACTAGGAAATCCAAAAGTGTTCCAGCATGACAATGCTTCGGTCCACAAAACCAGCTCTATGAAAATATAGTGTACATGGATGGGAGTAGAAGATCTTGAGTGGCCTGCAATGGAGATTTCACCTCAACCCTACTGATCACCTTTGGGAAGATCTGGAAACTTGAATGCACCCCAGGCCTCCTCACCTCACCTACATCAGTACCTCACCTTAGTGACACACTTGTGGCTAAACGAGCACAAATCTCTGCCAAATCTAGTAGAATATCTTAAAAAAGTGATATAAACAAGCTTTACGTTTCCCACAGGGGATATATAAACATGTCCACAGTGTTTCTTGTCTTACACTTCTTCACACACTTATGGATGGGTTCCCGTCTTGAGTCTGGTTCCTCTCAAGGTTTCTTTCTCATAACATCTAAGAAAGTTTTTTCTTGCTACAGTCGCCATGGCTGCTCATAAGGGATAAATACACATCGTTCACCTTAACTGTTAAAATTTGTAAAGCTGCTTTGCTTTAAGCTGCTTTGCTTTGAGACAATGGCTGTTGTGAAAAGAGCAATAGAAATAAACTTGACTTGACTTGACACTTAATCTCTTATGATTTGCTTAGTTTTGTTCCTTGTGATAGGAACAACAACCCCCCCCCCCCCCACACACACACACACACACACACACACACACACTTATTATATGGCATTTATATACAAATACTAATTATTTATGTTGTTATTATGTATATTTAGTTCCTCATACAGTTTCAGGTTTGTGTATGTTGTTGGATAACTAACTATGGATGCAAGACTAACCAATTATCCTGTATACCACCTGAAACGTTTTTAAACATATCTACTGTTGCAAAAATAATATATAAAAATGTCTATTCGATTTGAATGTATTAAATGAATTAGCCATATAAAGTTCAGTGAAGCAGCAGGAGCACACGGTGGAATTAACAGAACCTTTTGTGGTCCATGCCATTAACAGTGTAATGCCATGCAGCTAAAGAAAGCGGCCAATTCTCTTTATTACATATGCACATAAAAAAATACTCCTCCCTGAAGTCTGTTCTACTGCAGCATAAAACTAAAAATAAAATCAGAAACATAGCCAGAGCCAAATAAAGTTCAGCTCCATCCAGAAGGGTTTTTTTTTGTTGTTGGTTTTTACAGTTAAACATCCCTGAACAGACAGATGCCATGCTGAGGATGTTTCAAAATACTTCACACTTGGTCTCCTGTGGTTCTTAATTATAATTACATTTAATGTATGACCTCATAGCCTTTAGAAGCTATAAGGAGGGGATTTTAGAGACATTCTAGAAATTCCTCAGTAAAGACGTAGCAGAAGTGATCAGGAGAAGATGCTAGGATCTGGCTTTTTGAGAGTACTAGGATGGAGACCGTTGTGTTAATTGGTAGTTTCATCATCATCTTCTCCCGCTTATCCGTAATTCGGGTCGCGGGGGCAACAGTCTAAGCAGATTCCCAAGACACTTCTCCGTGTCCAGGGATCGGGCTGTCAAGGCCCGATTGGTAGTTTGTAATTGGTAGTTTGGTGTGAAAACTTTGGTAAAAGTAAGAAAAGTAAAATAATAAAAAATATAAAAAAAAAACATAGCAGAGGACATAAAAAGTCAGTCTGCTTCGGTTTACATGTCGTGCTGTTCTTATTTCTGTGGCAAATGATTCCTGTTATTAGAGCAGCTCTGAAACCTGCGGCTCTCTGATGTTACAGAGGCATTAGAGCCTGCAGCAGCCTGTGATTAGATCAAAAAGCCTATCTGAGCCCTTATGGCCCATAGCTACTGTAAATCAGTACACCAAAACCAGCAATTACATTCATCCAGCACTGATGCTCTCACAGCACTGCTGCCCTGTACCTGCTTTTACAGCTGCTCTGCTCTGATACTGCATTTAATCTAGAAATGCTCAGACAGACTAGTGTCAAATTGCTTTCATTTCATGTTTTTTATTTATTATAGACTTTCTGACAGCCAAAATCAGACTGTCCTTTTTTTTATCTCACCTCTCTGGTGTATATATTTATGTTTTTCTTTGAGGAATATGATTTTCTATGGTGTGTTTCTTATACCTAGGTTCCACTTATAGTCTATAAAATACCACAGACTATTATGAATAATTTATAACATAATAAATACAGTGACATTAAATATAATGACAGGAGTTACAGGTATGCCGGTGCAGTATTGCCACCTCACAGCCCCGGGGTCTTCAGATTGATCCTGAGTTTGGGTTATTGCATGGATATTTTTGATCAAAAGACTTTTAAATGGATGTTATGAATCTTCTGCAATTTACATTTTACCACCCTACAGTTCCTATTTTTTACATTCACAGATTTATAGTAAATAACTATTTTAATATTTAATTTTTTTTATGTCATGCATATAACAAGAATATGTGTAAAGTGAGTGAGTAAAAACTAAAGGAATATTCTTTGCACAGACTTACACATTTGTTGCCTACAGTAGTTATAGAAAAAATAATCCATGCTACTGCTGTGTGATACAAAGCAGAGGGGCCTGATTTTGCATTCCGCACAAGTAGAATTGTTCACATTAGTCATTTGCTTGCACATCTTCTGTACCCCAGAGCCAAAACATCCAATGTCCAACAAGTTTCCAACTCAATGTGTAAACTGTGAATGGTTTCAGTTACTGTAGATGGTAAAACTGAAAAACAGCAATTTCCCTGAATAGTTTTGCATTTAAATGGTTATCAGTGAACAGTTGATATCCCCAACAATGATGGAATTGTTATAAATGGACATTCGGTGTCACTAACCCAGCCATTAGGGTTGCACAAGCCAGTGCACTCTTAGTGCCAGTCCCAAGCCCGGATAAATGGGGAGGGTTGTGTTAGGAAGGGCACCCAGCGTAAAAACATGTGCCAAATCAAATATGCGGATCACGAAAGAGAATTTCATACCAGATTGGTCGAGGCCCAGGTTACCAACGACCACCACAGGTATCGTTAGCCAACAGGGAAACGATATTAGGCGGTGGAAATTGGGCTACTGTTGGCCGAAATAGGAAAAGGAGAGGAGGAAGACGTCTACAGAGACGGCAGGGAAAGGAGAAGTGTAGCAGAGTGGAGGTTTGGGTTGGTACAATAAATGTGGGTACTATGACTGGTAAAAGGGGGGAGATAGTTGATATGATTCTGAAGGAAGAGTACAATAAGAGTTTAGTGGAGGTGAAGAGAGTTTCTGATAGGGTGATGAACGTGAAGCTGGAAGTTGAAGGAGTGATGATAAATGTCATCAGTGCTTATGCTCCACAATTGGGTTGTGAGATAGAGGAAAAGAAAAAACTCATTAGATGAAGTGGTAGAAGGTATACCTAGGAATTAAAGATTGCTGATTGGGGCAAATTTAAATAGGCATGTAGGTGAAGGGAACAGAGGAAATGAGGAGGTGATGGGTAGGTATGGCTTTAAGGAGAGGAACGTGGAAGGGCAGATGGTGGTAAATTTTGCTAAAAGGATGGAAATGGCAGTAGTGAACACTTACAGTGAGAAAAATAAGTATTTAAACACGCTGCTATTTTGCAAGTTCTCCCACTTAGAAATCATGGAGGGGTCTGAAATTGTCATCGTAGGTGCATGTCCACTGTGAGAGACATAATCTAAAAAAAAAATCCAGAAATCACAATGTATGATTTTTTAACTATTTATTTGTATGATACAGCTGCAAATAAGTATTTGAACACCTGAGAAAGTCAATGTTAATATTTGGTACAGGAGCCTTTGTTTGCAATTACAGAGGTCAAACGTTTCCTGTAGTTTTTCACCAGGTTTGCACTCACTGCAGGAGGGATTTTGGCCCACTCCCCCACACAGATCTTCTCTAGATCAGTCAGGTTTCTGGCCTGTCGCTGAGAAACACGGAGTTTGAGCTCCCTCCAAAGATTCTCTATTGGGTTTAGGTCTGGAGACTGGCTAGGCCACGCCAGAACCTTGATATGCTTCTTACAGAGCCACTCCTTGGTTATCCTGGCTGTGTGCTTCGGGTCATTGTCATGTTGGAAGACCCAGCCTCGACCCATCTTCAATGCTCTAACTGAGGGTAGGAGGTTGTTCCCCAAAATCTCGCAATACATGGCCCCGGTCATCCTCTCCTTAATACAGTGCAGTCGCCCTGTCCCATGTGCAGAAAAACACCCCCAAAGCATGATGCTACCACCCCCATGTTTCACAGTAGGGATGGTGTTCTTGGGATGGTACTCATCATTCTTCTTCCTCCAAACACGTTTAGTGGAATTATGACCCAAAAGTTCTATTTTGGTCTCATCTGACCACATGACTTTCTCCCATGACTCCTCTGGATCATCCAAATGGTCACTGGCAAACTTAAGACGTGCCTGGACATGTGCTGGTTTAAGCAGGGGAACTTTCCGCGCCATGCATGATTTCAAACCATGACGTCTTAGTGTATTAGCAACAGTAACCTTGGAAACGGTGGTCCCAGCTCTTTTCAGGTCATTGACCAGCTCCTCCCATGTAGTTCTGGGCTGATTTCTCACCTTCCTTAGGATCATTGAGACCCCACGAGGTGAGATCCTGCATGGAGCCCCAGTCCGAGGGAGATTGACAGTCATGTTTAGCTTCTTCCATTTTCTAATGATTGCTCCAACAGTGGACCTTTTTTCACCAAGCTGCTTGGCAATTTCCCTGTAGCCCTTTCCAGCCTTGTGGAGGTGTACAATTTTGTCTCTAGTGTCTTTGGACAGCTCTTTGGTCTTGGCCATGTTAGTAGTTGGATTCTTACTGATTGTATGGGGTGGACAGGTGTCTTTATGCAGAAAACGACCTTAAACAGGTGCATCTAATTTAGGATAATAAATGTAGTGGAGGTGGACATTTTAAAGGCAGACTAACAGGTCTTTGAGGGTCAGAATTCTAGCTGATAGACAGGTGTTCAAATACTTATTTGCAGCTGTATCATACAAATAAATAGTTTAAAAATCATATATTGTGATTTTTTGATTTTTTTTTTTAGATTATGTCTCTCACAGTGGACATGCAACTACGATAAAAATTTCAGACCCTTCTATGATTTCTAAGTAGGAGAACTTGCAAAATAGCAGGGTGTTCAAATACTTATTTTCCTCACTGTATTTTAGGAAGAAGGAGGATCATAGGGTAAAGTATAAGAGTGGAGGAAGGTGCACACAGGTGGACTATGTTCTATGTAGGAGATGCAACCTGAAGGAGATTGGAGACTGTAAGGTTGGCAGGGGACAGTGTAGCTAGACAGCATCAGATGGTGGTCTGTAGGATGGTTTTGGAGGTGAAGAAGAAGAGGAAGAGAGTGAAGAATGAAAGAAGAATAAGATGGTGAAAACTGAAGAAGGAAGACTGTAGTGAGAGATTCAGGAAAGAAGTCAGACAGGGGCTTGGGGGTGGTGAGGAGGTGCTGGATGACTGGGCAACTACTGCAGAAGTGATAAGAGAGAGGCTAGAAAGGTACTTGATGTGACATCTGGAAATAGAAAGGAAGACAAAGAGACGTGGTGGTGGAATGAGGAAGTGCAGTAAAGCATAAGAAGAATGAGGTTGGCAAAACAGAATTGGGATCGACAGAGTTATGAGAAAAGTAGGTAGGAGTTCAAAGAGATGCAGCAGCAGGTGAAAAGGGATGTAGCTAAAGCCAAGGAAAAGGCATATGAGGAGCTGTATGAGAAGTTGGATAGAATTAGTAAGGAGGAAGTGAGAACAGCAATTAAGAGGATGAAGAGTAGAAAGTCGGTTGGACCAGATGACATACCAGTAGACGCATGTAGATGTTTAGGAGAGATGGCAGTGAAGTTTTTAACAAGATTGTTTAACAGCATTTTGGAAGGTTAGAAGATGCTTGAGGAATGGAGAAGGAGTGTGCTGGTACTGATCTTTAAGAATAAAGGAGATGTGCAGACCTGCAGTAACTACAGGGGAATAAAGTTGATCAGTCACACCATGAAGTTATGGGAAAGAGTAGTGGAAGCCAGGCTGAGAGAAGAGGTGACCATCTGTAAGCAACAGTATGGCTTTATGCCGAGGAAGAGCACCACAGACACATTATGTACTTTGAGAATGTCTATGTAGAAGTAAAGAGAAGGTCAAAAGGAGTTGCATTGTGTGTTTGTGGATTTAGAGAAAGTGTACGGCAGGGTGCCGAGAGAGGAGTTGTGGTATTGTATGAAGAAGTGAGGTGTGTCAGAGAAGTATGTGAGGGTGGTGCAGGACATGTATGAGGATAGTGTGGCAGTAGTGAAGTATGCAATAGCAACAACAGACTGGTTCAAGGTGGAGGTTGGACTGCATCAAGGATCGGCTCTGAGCCCTTTCCTGTTTGCAGTGGTGATGAACAGGTTGACGGACGAGGTCAGACAGGGGTCTTCGTGGACTATTATGTTTGCGGATGATATTGTGATTTGTGGTGAGCGTATGGAGCAGGTGGAGAAGAGCCTGGAGGGGTGGAGGTAAGCGCTGGAGAGAAGGTGAATGAAAGTCAGTAGGAGTAAGACAGAGTACATGTGTGTAAATGAGAGGGAGGGCAGTGGAGTGGTGCGGTTTCAGGGAGAAGAGGTGAAGAAGGTGAAGGAGTTCAGGTACCTGGGGTCAACAGTGCAAAGTAATCGAGAGTGTGTTAGAGAAGTGAAGAAAAAAGTGCAGGCAGGGTGGAGTGGGTGGAGAAGAGTGACAGGAGTGATTTGTGATAGAAGAGTATCTGCGAGAGTGAAAAGGAAAGTTTATAGGACTGTGGTGAGACCTGCGATGTTGTATGGATTAGAGACAGTGGCATTGAGTAAAAGACAGGAGGTGGAGCTGGAGGTAGCAGAGCTGAAGATGTTGAGGTTTTCGTTGGGAGTGATGAGGATGGACAGGATTAGATATGAGTTTATTAGAGGGACAGCGCATGTAGGATGTTTTGGAGACAAGGTGAGGGAGGTGTGAATAAGATGGTTTGGACATGTGCAGAGGAGGGACATGGGGTATATCAGTAGGAGAATGCTGAGGATTGAGCCGACAGGAAGGAGGAAAAGAGAAAGGCCAAGGAGGCTGTTTATGGATGTGGTGAGGGAAGACATGCAGGTAGTTGGGTTGAAATAGGCAGATGTACAGGACAGTGGGTATGGAGACGGATGATCCGCTGTGGCGACCTCTAATGGGAGCAGCCGAAATAAGAAGAAGAAGGCATTCGGTGTCACCCAGATGAGGATGAGTTCCCTTCCGAGTTTGATTCCTTTCAGGGTTTCTTTTTATAGCACTTTATGTTTGAAGTTTACTTTACATGAGAGAGTTTTGCACTTTAGGAAGATTTTGATCAAACATAATCTAGAAAAGTACAGATGTTATTGTTTAACAGAAGTGACTAAATGGTGGAACAATTTATTTCACTAAAGCAGTGTGTCATGATAGAAAAAAAGACTAGCATGCACCCGATCAGTTTGTTCGTGACTCATGGTTACATTTTGTATTATTAGCATGCAACATTTGTCTTTGATATTTACATTTTTTAAAGAAAATAATAAAAGTATTTTTCATCAGTTGTGATATGTGAAAGTGATCCAAAGTGTGGTTTGTTATCAACCCCTTGTTTATGAGTGGGTTTCCTTTAGGTTTTCCCTCAAATCTGCAAGCAGCAACCAAGTGGAAATGAGTGTTTGCATGGTAGTCTGTTATGAATAAATGATTTGGATCCACTGTAACTCTCATCGGGTGATTTCTAGAAGTCAGAGTGGTTAAAACAATTAGAAAAGATATTGAGATTATAAATATGTTTATCAGAAGTTAAACAACATCCAACCTTCAAACCAGATCTGAAATGTAACAGTTTTACACAAGATATCTTTTTTTAAGAAAAAGAAGAAGAAGAAGAAGAAGAAACTGTATTAAATCTTTTGCAGAGAATGGCCTTCAAATGTTGGCTTAATGATCTGAAATTCTAAACTATTCATAAAATGCTTGTTAATTTTTTCAGGATTTCTCATTGTCCAAGAGCGAAAGCATACAGTATTTGTCAGCGGTTTTCTTTCTTGCAACTCCTGTTTACAATGTCTTTATAGTCCTACTTTCTAATGGAGGGCCGTCTATTCTGACAGTAACATAGAGAGCCAGTTATGCAACATGGAAATAAGTGACAGGTGAAAGAAACTGCTGTCTTTGCAAATCATTCTTAGTTGCACAACAGAACAGATGGTAGAAAGCTCTTCCATAAATGTAAAGTTATAATATGCATTCATTGCATTTGCTGTCAGTAAATGTACTGTTCTGAACTCGGCAATGAGCTGAGTATCCACCGACTGTTACACTGTTAGGTATAAAAGTCCCAAGAGCTCAGCAGAATCTAAATTACTTAGACCCAAACCAATCTGCCACCAACAACATAATCAATGAGATCAGACTTTTTTTTTACACAAACTGAGGATATTAAATATTAACAAAAGCATTAACCAGTATCTGCAGGTTTTTATCTCAGACTGGAAAGCCATCTGTTTGGCTGATGGTGAGTGGAGTTTGAGTACAAAAACACTCTCATGAACTCAATCTCATGAGACTGAATGATTTAAATGGCCACCGGCTGATTTTGTATATATAAAGTTGCACATATACAGATTCTAATGTCGCAAATAGCTTCAATTCTAACCGTTTTAGCGTCTTATATGGCTTGTGTTTATTGTTCTGAACTTGCTAGCATTAGATCATTAGTCATTTTCAGAGATGGGAATTAACAAAGTATAAATAATTTGTTACTGTATATAAGTAGATTTATCTGGTATCAGTACTTCACTTTATTATTTGGACGTTTTACTTTCACTCATTACATTTTTACACAAATATCTGTACTTTCTTCTTCTTCTTCTTTCGGCTTATCCCATTAGGGGTCGCCACAGCGGACCCAAAATCTGTACTTTCTACCAACATTTTCAAAACAGGCTTGGTACTTTAGTTATAATCTATTTGGTGAAATGTCAATATTTTTTCTTCACATTGCACTGTTTTTAGCCTACCAACTTATTTCTTGTCATTGCACAGCTTCTTCAGTCTACCACTGGTGTATCATTTTCTGGCTAGTTTACGAAGCGAACAATGAGCAGGCAGAAGATAACAAGAAGTATGGAGTAAACATGGATGAGACAGAGGAAGTCAGTGATGTAAACATGACTGAGAACAGAGGCATTCCTGATCACCTGATCATCATCTTTTCTCTGCTTGGGTTCTATATGGTGGATGTTCAGCCTGGATACATTCATTAGGTGATCAAATTAGAAATTCTTTTGTATTAATATTATTATGCGGTGAGGTCCAGTTACCAGCATGACACTAAAACCGGTAGTAGTAATGACTACATTTTACTTGAGTACATGTCAGATCCAAACTTCTTTACTTTAACTTGAGTGAAAAAGTGTAGTCAGAACTTCAACTTTTACCAGAGTCTTTTAAAACATGAGTAACTGTACTTCTAAGTAAAGGATGTTTGTACTTTTGCCATCTCTGGTCATTTTAGAAAAAAAGAATTCTTATAGTAACACACTGGAAGCGTATAAAGATTAATAGACCTAATGCACTGTTTCTGAGGATTTATGAGTGTGTTTCTAAAATGGCTGCCTGCTAAATCTATTTTTCATTGCAACAAATATAAAATAAGTAGTATTCTGTGGAGAAAGCAGAAAGGTTTTGATTTAGTACAGACCAAAAACCACATCATATTAAACAAATCCTGGTTAGGAAAAGACGTTTTGCTGGGACTGGTGATTTATTATGATTGGTTAGTAGACATAATAAAAATATTACGTTCCAGCGAGACAGTGTCCCTGTGCACAAAGCAAGCTTCATTAAAATATGGTGTACATGGGTTAAAGTGGAAGATCTTGTATGGCCTGCTATAGAGATCTAATTGTAACTCTATTGAACATCTTCGGGGTGAACTGGAACTCTGAATGCACACCAGGTTTCCTCACCTCACCTACATCAGTACCTGACTTTACTAACACCCTCATGGCTAAATGAGCACAAATCTTCACAAGAACCCTCCAAAGCATCTCGCCAGAAGAATGGAGGTTATTATAACAGCAAACAGGGACTACATGTAAAATGAGATATTTAAAAGGCACATCCAGACCTTCACAAAATATCACACAAAGATGGTCCTTATATTAGAGGAGTTCCACAACTCATTGCCATGATAAAAACAGGTTTGGACCCTTTAGTTCTATTAAAGAGAAATTGTAAGTCAAAGTGATCTGCTTGTGTATCAGTAAAAGCACTAAGAATTACTGTGTGTCAAGTCAGACGACCTCTCCATGACCTCTGAGTGCTTGTGTAAGCTGTGAGGCAGAGGTCACAGAGAAACACATCACTAATAATTGCATGCACATTTGTGGCACAATTTTTTTCTGTCTGCTCCATTTGACAGGTCAGACAAATCAATCAGTTTACCTGTAAACATCCTATTCACACAGCATAACAGCTCTTTGATGATTGTGTTTATTTAAAGCGCCACTCAACCAGCCACTTTGAACAGAGGGAGCTTTAATGATGGACTTCACTGGAATAGGGGGCTAATAGGTTTTGCTGTTGGGGTGTTCACATAAAAAAAACATCACTCGTTTACACAGACACTTTTAAGACAGAGTACGCTATTGTCCTTGGCCATCGTCAAATATCGGATCATGTGACGCATTAAACATACATTCTTGAGTAATAACTTCATGGCAGAGGCACAAAAACCTCTTTCAAGTATTTACACTAACCCATTATTCAGGGGGTGGTATAAACATTTTTGGTATAAACATTTTTCATCCTAAGAAAGAACGATTCGTGATTGGGATGGTGGAAACTGAAGGAGGAAGACTGCAGTGTGAGATTCAGGGAAGAGGTCAGACAGGGGCTCGGTGGTGGTGAAGAGGTGCTGGATGATTAGGAAACTACTGCAGAAGTGATAAGGAAGACAGGTAGAAAGGTACTTGGTGTGACATCTGGAAATAGAAAGGAAAACAAGGAGACGTGGTGTTGGAATGAGGAAGTGCAAGAGACAATAAGGAGAAAGGGGTTGGCAAAACAGAATTGGGATCAACAGAGTGATGAGAAAAGTAGACAGGAGTACAAGAAGATGCAGCAGCAGGTGAAGAGGGATGTGGCAAAAGCCAAGGAAAAGGCATATGAGGAGCTGTATGAGAAGTTGGACAATAAAGAAGGAAAATTATTTATAGCGATTGGCCAGACAGAGGGACCGAGCTGGGAAGGATGTGCTGCGAGTTAGAGCAATAAAGGATGGAGAGGGAAATGTGTTGACTAGTGAGGGGAGCTGATAAATAAGGAAAATGAGAGAGAGAAGGTTGGATGATGTGGAGATGGTGATGCAGAAAGTGGATAGGATTAGTAAGGAGGAAGGGAGAGCAGCGATTAAAAGGATGAACAGTAAAAAGTCAGTTGGACCAGATGACATATCAGTAGAAGCATGGAGATGTTTAGGAGAGATGCAGTGGAGTTTTTAACCAGATTGGTCAACAGGATTTTGGAGGGTGAGAATATGCCTGAGGAATGGAAAAGAAGTGTGCTGGTACCCATCTTTAAGCATAAGGGAGATGTGCAGACCTGCAGTAACTACATGGGAATAAAAGTTGATCAGTCACACCATGAAGTTATGGGAAAGAGTAGTGGAAGCCAGGCTGAGAGAAGAGGTGACCATCTGTGTGCAACAGATTTCATGCCGAGGAAGAGCACCACAGATGCCTTATTTGCTTCGAGAATGTTGATGGAGAAGTTTAGAGATGGAGAGAAGGAATTGCATTGTGTGTTTAGATTTAGAGAAAGTGAAAGAGTGCCGAGAGAGGAGTTGTGGTATTGTATGAGGAAGTCAGGTGTGGCAGAGAAGTATTTCAGGGGGTAAAGCAGGACATGTTTTTAGCTTCAGACCAAGGCTACATCTCCCTATTAGTTTTACTAGATCTTAGTGCTGCGTTCGACACTATAGATCATGATCTTCTCCTCGATCGCTTACAGAATTACATCGGTATTCAAGGACAGGCATTAAGCTGGTTTAAATCCTACCTGTCCAATCGTTACCATTTCGTAGATTTAAATGGAGAGCTATCCAGGATAATGCTAGTAAATTATGGCGTGCCACAAGGGTCAGTTCTAGGACCCCTGCTTTTCACAATATACATGCTTCCGTTAGGAAATATTATTAGAAGGCATGGAATTAGCTTCCATTGTTATGCTGATGATACCCAGCTATATATTTTATCCAAACCAGGCGATACAGCTCAATTAGCTCGCATAATTGAGTGTGTTGAAGAAATAAGAGATTGGATGGCCCATAACTTTCTGCTATTATATTCTGATAAAACAGAGATTTTAGGAGAAGGCGGTAGAGCATTTTCACATTTAGCTCCTAAACTCTGGAATAGTCTTTCCTGACAGTGTTCGGGGTTCAGATACACTCTCCCAGTTTAAGTGTAGATTAAAAACATATCTTTTTAGCAAAGCCTACACATAACACACATCACACACATCACATCACAACCTTGTGCTCCAGAATATATGATCACATGCACATTATCAACTTGTGCTGTTAATATCATGAACAGCAGCTACGCTAATTCCTCTCCACTGCTTCTCTTTCTCTCCCCATCCCGAGGCATCCTGAGGTTTGGCCAGCTCCAGTCACGTCCCACCTCGTGAAGATTATGGACCTATGGATGATCATGGAGAAGTAGATGCCGAGTGTTTAAAGGCCCTGGCATGGAGAAGCTGATGCTGGATCTATGATGATCACAAATTGTTCTGTATTGTTGAAAGATTTATGACCAAACTCTTGATGTCACCCATATGAGGATGGGTTCCCCTTTGAGTCTGGTTCCTTTCAAGGTTTCTTCCTCATATCATCTAAGGGAGTTTTTCCTTGCCACTGTCGCCACGGCTTGCTCATCAGGGACAAACGCACACCATTCACCTTCACTGTTGTTTTCTGTAAAGCTGCTTTGAGACAATGTCTGTTGTGAAAAGCGCTATACAAATAAACTTGACTTGACTTGACTTGACATGTATGAGGACAGTGTGGCAGCAGTGAAGTGTGAAGTAGGAACGACAGACTGGTTCAAGGTGGAGGGTGGACTGCATCAAGGATCAGCTCTGAGCTGACAGGAGGTAGCAGAGTTAAAGATGTTGAGGTTTTCTTGGGAGTGATGAGGATAGAAAGGATTAGATATTAGTTTATTAGAGGGACAGCGTAAGTAGGATGTTTTAGAGACAAGCTGAGGGAGGCCGATTGAGATGGTTTGGACATGTGCAGAGAAGGGGCCATGGGGTACATCGGTAGAAGAATGCTGAGGATGGAGCCACCAGGAGGGAGGAAAAGAGGTAGGCGAAGGAGGCCGTTTATGGATCTGGTAAGGGATGTATTGGGTTGAAAGAGGCAGATATAGTGGACGGGGGGGGTATGGAGACGGATGATTCGCTGTGGCGACCCCTAATGGGACAAGCCGAAAGAAGAAGAAGAAGCAACAGAGGATTCTTAATGTGATTGGAATGATTTGGCCTTGCGGTCTGTCTCTGATATCATTTTTGAAAGCTGAGATAACCCAAACCTACAGTATGGGCTGTAATTATGGTCTGAAGTGTGAGTCAGCATCCTGCTACAGCCTGTGCAGTGCCCTTAATGCTGAAAGCTGGCAAGAACCTGGTCCATACTGCATACATGGTGACCATTCTCTAGGGTTCGTAATTTTTAAACAATTCTTATGGTCCATGTCTTTCACAATGAAACTGTTCATGCAACTTGCCGCTTTTTGACTTTGCCGCTGTAGTTTAAAGCGATCACATATGATCAAAGTTCATTGTAATTAAACTCAAATTTAGCCCCAGGCAGAGAACATTCTGCTACGTCCTGATCACCGGCTGTTGCTTTCATAGTAATGCAAATGAGAACGTTAGTGGTGAGAGTGAATATTCTTGACTTTCTTTTCATGCTGAGGTTCTTTTATGATGTGTAACACAAGCTCAAGGAGAAAACATTAGTCACTTAATAGCTACACCCATTCATGTCCAGTTAAGAAGGATCGGGTATAGGCCAAATCCCGGAACCTTTGGATATTAGGCAAGGATACACCCTTTACTCCACTTACTTAAAAAAAAAAAAAAAATAGCTTTATTGAGTAAATCAATCCAATTGCAGAATATTTACCTACATTTTAGCACATTAGCAAAGAGGGAATTTCAGGTACAGGCACATATCTATACATGCACATTTCTTATGCCTCAGTCATAGATCCTAATGTACAATAGACATAATTGTAAGCCATAGAATTAGTAGAGTAAGGGGAAAAAACATACTTTAGGATTTGGTTTGAGCACAAAATTATAATTTGTTTCAGCCACTCCATAAATGTACGTTGTTTACATTACAATATATATATGCATACACATGCATGCTTGTTTGTTTGTTTTTTAACCATGTCCACTAATTGGAGCGATTAGTCTTAACCAGTCCTCAACTGCACATTTGTGGAAGGAGGAAAGAAACCAGAGAACCAATAGGAAATGCAGCTACAATAAGGCATAGAGTCGCAGTGAGAGGGAAATGCTACCAATTGCCCCGTATATTCATTAGAAAATAATTATATATGTGATTATTATTAACATCAAATAGGTCCAGTTTAAAGAGTTCTAAAAAGCTATGCCCAGCGTTCCATTTAATTTCATACTGCTCACAATGCTGTGTAATACAACACATGTAATACAACACAAACCTCCATGTTGTTCATGTTTTGTGTCTTTTTTTATATTCCTGTCTTGTCTCTACATTTGTTTGTTTATTGGTTGAATCCCTCATTGCACACACTGGTTTCACTTCACTCATTAATCAATTTGTATATTTAAACCTTTGCATTTCTTTCAGTTCAAATGCACGTGAGAGTTCAGTGATATCCCATCTGTGTTCATCGAGCCCTTCTGATCTATTTCAATTCAATTTAATTGTTATTTGTATAGCGCTTTTAATAATAGATATTGTCTCAAACCAGCTTTACACTGATAGAGTAAAAAAATATGTGTACCAAATAATGTACATGTTTAGTGCCAATAGGTTTGTTCCTTATAATTGTAAGTTTGTCCCTGATAAGTGAATCAGTGGTGAACGTGGTGAGGAAAAACTCAAGTCTGGTCAGGTCAAGAAGCTTTTATTTTCATTTCTACTATATAGAGTATAGCTGATGCAGTACACAGTGAAATAAGATACCATTCCTCCAGAACCCTGGTGCTACATCACACAACATAAAGTTACAGAACAGAACCGAGAGTTAAGAACTGAAGTAAGTGTCCTCACCACATAAAGTGCATCTTGTGCAACCGAGTGCAGACATAAAACAGTGCAGACAGACAGTGCAAAATACAGTGTGGGACAGATACACAAAACACAAGAATACAAAATAGCACTGACCAGTAAACCTAGCAGTAGCAGCAGTCGAGAGGTGCAAAAACAGCATGTAAATAGTATAATCTGATTAAATGTAATATAAATATAAATATAAATTTGTACAGTTGTACAGTTCAGTAGCACATAGTGTGTGTGTGTGTGTGTGTGTGTGTGTGTGTGTGTGTGTGTGTGTGTGTGTGTGTGTGTGTGTGTGTGTGTGTGTGTGTGTGTTTTTGTACGGTTAATTTCTATGTGTTGAGAAGCCTGATTGCTTGAGGGGAAAAAAAACTGTTGCACAGTCTGAAAGTGAGGCCCGAATGCTTCTGAACCTCTTTCCTGATGGCAGGGTTGTGAAGAGTGTGTGTGTGAGGGGTGTGTGTGTGTGTGTGTGTGTGAGGGGTGTGTGGGGTCGTCCACAATGCTGTTGGCTTTGAAGATGCAGCGTGCGGTGTAAATGTCCATGAAAGAGATGAGAGAGACTCCAATGATCTTCTCAGCCATCCTCACGATCCTCTGTAGGGTCTTGCAATCCGAGACGGTGCAGTTCCCAAAGCAGGCAGTGATCCAACTGCTCAATGGTCTGTAGAACGTGGTCAGGATGGGGGGGAGAGAGATAGGCTTTTGGTGACCAGGTGACCATGTGAAGTTCTCCGCCTGATGTACATCAAGAAATGTGGTGCTCTTGACGGTCTCTAAGGAGGATCTCCTGAAGTCAGTAACCATCTCTTTGGTTTTGTCTACGTTCAGAAACAGTTTGTTGGCTCCACACCAGGCTGTTAAATGTTTTACCTCCAAAATGGCAGGAGTAAGAAACTTTGATTAAACCAGCTTTAAAAGGAAACACATCTGCATCTGGGTTGCACCGAATGTCCTTTCATCAGAGGTCCATTATTTTTGAGGTGTGCAGTGATGATCAATTAAATGCAAAATTGTTTATTCAACCTGTAGTCTTGAGCCAAATCCAAATCCATTCTTATTCTTCATCCATCTGTTCTCTGTGTATCAATCCTGTTCTGATGCTTTGTTTGAGTGTTTTGGATTGCCCACACCATTGCTGTTGACTTGACCTTGACTCTTTGTACTCTTTTCACTCATGTTTTGGATTTGTTCGTCTCCCCTGAAATAAAACACTTAATCTGCATTTGCATCCATCCAACCCCTGTCTTATGACACATAGGAATGTCTAAAAACAAGATTTCATGCAAACTATTCCAATAATAAATCTTAACCCAAAAAGAACAAACAAACCAAGGCATTTAATGTGAAATCCAGCCATTTATGTAATTAACATCTTTAATGATAATGTAATTATCTGAGCGGCCCACTTAGAACCCTAGATATGTTTATTAGGTAATTTATTATCGCTCCTGTTTCACCTCTGTTTCTTCGGTGAATCTAATTACCTGGAAGATTTAAATACACAAGTCTAATTAAATCATTAAAAATCCTTTAATCAATTCATTCCCTTGTAAACAGTTACGGATATTAACTTCCTGTTGCATCTTTGTAGAAAATCCTGGATGAGATTCATAATGATCCTTGTTTGCGAATAATACAAAAACAATGGTGATACACACAATTTTACTGGATTGACTTGAGTTTCTTCTCTACGCCAATTACGACTGATAATCACTACTAAAGCACAGGAAATTACCAATTAAACAACAAGTAATGCTCCCCATTGTCTTTCCTGTTATTCTGACCCTCGGGTCTTATTTGAGATAACGCATTATACCATGGATTCATTTATCCCTTGATTTCTGTTCATCACAGCTCAAAAAAGAAGAGAGGCATTGTGTGGAAGGTATTTGACTCTAATTAGAACTGATGATGGCACTTTAATCTAAACCAGGCTCTTGGCCGTGGAGGAATAACAACATTCACAGATTACTTTAGTGGCTTGATTCCTCTTGGGAGGCAGACAGGAAGTGTGTGGGAGATGAGAGAATTCACACAAACAACCTATTCTATTAGCACCTCTGTTTGTGGATTGATGAATAAAAATACTGAATAGCTGTAAGGATGGCGGATGGCTGGATGGATGGATGGACAGACGGTTGGATGAGTGGATGACTGTTTGTAGATCTGTTATTATTGATAATTAAAATAATTACTTTTAATATTAGAAGCAGCTTACTATAAGTTAGGTTTTGAAAATTCTGTGCTTTTTGACCATCCCATTCAACATTCCACTAGATTTTAAAGAAGGTTGTGGAGATTTTTTGCTTATTTGGCCACAAGGGTGTTAGAAAAGTCTGGTAGGTGAGGTGAGGAGTTCAGTGGCTGTTCAGCAGGGTTGAGGTCAGAGCTCTTGAGCAGGTCGCTTAAGATCTTTCATTTCAACTTATGTAAACCATATCTACATGGAGCTGGCTTTGTGTATGGTAAGAGGTTGGGGGAAAAAACGCATATTGCTGGAAAAGTCAGATTTCTCAATACTTTTGTCCATACAGTGTACATCTAATACAGAACCATGAGACTTTATCAATGTGTTTGTAAGTACTGGGAAAAAAATGTGTATGCTGAACGATAATTCACTTTATTGCTACTAACGAAATATTCAGATTTCATTGGCAGTATAGAAGCTCCTTTTTATGTTGCAGATTCTTATTATAAGTCTGTGACAGAATCCAAGGTTAGGTGGATCGCATTTTAATTAAAGTTAACTCGGTGCTATTTGCTTATACTGAACCTAAGAAACTCATAATGACAAGTTTATTATGAACCTTTATTCAATGCAGTCATTTTGTATCGGGATCATTGGAGGCGTATTTGCTATTTTTAAATACATTGTTCTTTTCTGTGTCTGGTGTGTTAAATTCCCATGAATGCAACCTGTCAGTTCTTTCTGGGAGTATGAACCCAAAGGGGAAGCACCAAGCAAATGATGTCTCCAACAATTACATTTAGTCATAAATCTTTTGCTATTCCTTGACATGAGGTCTCTGAGATTGGCATCGTCCCAGCCACACAGGAAATTCTCTCCGTATTTGGTGTTTTCCTCCAGCTGGGCTTTAAGGTTGCCTGGCTACTGGATAGGCTCCAAATTAGACACAGAGCCTGTCCCTGATGAAGCTAAATAAGGCTTGAAAAGAGCAGCTTTTCTAACTGAGCTGAAACAATCACTGTGATTACAGTTCACCGAATGTCTTCGGAGTCAAAACACACTGATCCACACCACTGAGATGATGCTGGGTTACATGTCGTCGCCTGCAGAGAAAACACGGTGCACGCAATATTTTCATACTATTTTATTCACTCAAAATTTTGCATGCTGTTTGTTTTCACACTGGTGGTCACACTATTTATATTATATGTGGATATAGAGGATAGATCTGATCTGATTTTAGACCTGTAGTGGAACCTGGCTTTGTTTTTAAGAGCAAAGTCTGTTCAGTTTGACATTTTATCATGGTCACTTTGCTAATCCAGGATGAGCACAGCTTAATGTCAGTGTTCATCGTTTCTGAAGTACCTCCTGAGGTCACAGTGATTTATCTCAAAGTCTTATTTTGAAAGTCATAGGCAGGAAGGATACAAGGCTGATCTGATCTGCGTCGCTCTGCCGGGTTAGGGTTCCTGTATCTTCTTTATTGGAAGAAAAAGTCAATAATGAGTAGTAGTGTACAGTAACGAAATAAATGTAATTTGTTACTGTACTTAACTAGTTTTTCATGTATCTGTACTTAAGTATTTCCGTTTGGAAGGACTTTTACTTTTATTTCAAACATCTATAACTTTTTACTCAACTACATTTTGGGAAATTAGTCGTTCCATTTTATTTATGAGCGGATAAAAATGTTACTGGACAAGCACACAGCAAGCAACCAATCAGGGTAGAGTGCACACTTAGTTTGTTTTGGGCAGTTTGTTGGGGGGTGTCCCCACAAAAAAAGTTAAAATCGATTATTATTTTTGTTTTTTTATTCACAAAGAATTATTCTACTAGTTATTAATAATTATTATATTATGTCACGGTGAATGAACCCGAACGGTACTCAGTGTGCGCCCACCACCCTGAGAAGTTCCCTCTCTTATACACTCAGAAAGAAGAGATGGGGTTTGGGTGACATCACATCAGTAAGGAGAACTGAATCCAAATAAAAAATGATGGAGGTGTGTATGCAGTATTTCGTTATGAAGATATTTTTATTAAAATTGGCTAATAACTGTATATCATTTAGGTTATGCTGTTGCATGCTGAGCAACAATATTTATTTTAGCTGCATAACATTATAATTTATAGTATGCAGTTGTGGGCTGTGCATTTGGTACCTGGGCCTTCAGTGGGGATTTACCCGACTTTATCCACCTCTTAATACCACCACTATCACGTCGCAATTAAAGAAACCATAATTACTATACAAAAACGCAATATAACAACGCTTGGCATTACAGGCAAAGGCATTTCACATATGGAGGGACAACTCCAAACCTCTACACTACAACCGCCATTAACATCACCTGGAGCAGTTTAGAATCAATATTTGTCTAATAACATGACAAAAACATATACATTTGTAAATATAATCCAACCTACTCACCAGAGATGCAGACTCATAATTTGCACTGCTCCTCAGAGGCTTTAAGCCAGTGGTATTCACTGATCTGAAAGTGGTGAACCCTTTCCCAGGCTGAGACAAGCTAGCTAGCTAGCGGTGTTAGCCGACCTCCTCACTATGTCTAACTTTTCTTGAAAATGGATTTTAAAGAATGTCTGAGAACAAATTCATTTATTTTCCTCAGTCAGCCATTGTGGGCATAAAAATGTCTAACTCTGATGTATTCATGTGTGCAGCGCCACAGATGTGTTTTACCAGTCGAACTTGGCTGTAACAGTTTCCCTCTGACCAACAAATCAGAGGACGGATAAATGCTGATGCTATTCTGGGCTAGCTACCTGCCCTGTAAGGCGAATATGAAATCTGATTGTTTAAAGAAACAGATTTATTTCTTATAGAGACTATGGTAAAAAAAAGACCAGCAGTAATGACTTTGAAGGCCCTGGGCAGATTAGATTGACATGGCAGGACATAGAGGCTAAATTCTGATTGGACAAAAAAATCAAGCAGTGCAGCCAAGAGAAACGCTACGAATTGAAGAGAATAAACTGTTGGAATAAATGAATACAATTTCATAGAACAAATATTAGACTTTAGTTTTTAAATGTAGGTCAGTGCTTCTGATTGTGTTTGGGCCAGCAGAGAAGGATTTGCTGGCCCTGACCGCCCGCCACTGATAGTATGAGGTTTATCATAATGTGTGTAGCAACAAAACAATTGCAGCCTATCTAGTCTAGTTAGATTGTAGTTAAACAGCCCTTATTGATTTGGTCACCTTTACTGAGGTGATTAAGGTTTTCTGTGATTGTACTGATTAGATCCTGAACTGAGTTCAGTAAGGATGAATCTCCAGTGCAGCTTAAAAGGCTCATTTAAAAGACATAAATTATAAGAATATATATGTTATATGTATCTTATGGCTACAATTAGCCAAGGAGTTGTTGGGTTCTTGGTTCTAAGAGTGCACAATGACACACTAATTGTGCACAATGATGTGAATTTAATTGCACAATAAATGCATTAAGGATGATATTTAAGGTGGCTGTTGCAGACTTTTCAAAGCTGAAACTAATCAATGGGGGAAGCGTTGGGTCATGGCATGGTTCATCCAGGGCCTCATTCAAACGAGAACCACCATTGCTGCTTGGTGGTATCTACTTATCACCAACAGTTTGGTGTCAGTTTAACATCAAGCAGAACAGTATGAGAGGAAAAAATGATGGACGAGACTCCTGACTCGAACTTGCCATAACACCCGTGGCCTCAATTGCACATTTTTTGAAGTAATTGAAAATTAGGTTTGGGGTCATGATAATTCATTAGATAGCAATCAGTGTTTAATTCTATAATATCATTATTTTTTTGTTTTGTTAACTGTTGTGCAACGAGTACTATTAGAGTCTTTTCACAGTTGATTAAGCAAAGAGTCTTGTGATTAAAATGATAATAGGAACATTACAAAAGAAATCATTTGGATTCTCAAATACATTTAAAGGCAAACATTTTTTACATTTGTACATTTGCTCAGTGAAAATTTAGAAGGGAGCACTTTTACTTTTACTGGAGTCATATTTTACCTACTGGAGCTCCACTTTACTTTACTATGCTTTGTGTACTTTGTCCACCACTGATAATGAGTGGGATGACTAGAAGGAAAGAAAGATGCTAAGAGAACTGAAACCAAGAGCCAGAAGAGAGAAACCAAGAAACCAACAAATGACAGAGATGAAGATCAATCATCCTTTTTTAAGCATCACTTATTCCCTTCACTCTTCCCACTCCTTCCCTACTGTATCTGTATCTGTTTCAGTTTCATCCTTTTAATCCTTTTCATCCTCCTGCATTCTGGATTAAGATAATTTTAGCAAAGTGACCCATCATAAGATGTCAAACTAAAACAATCTACCCATCCCTCTCTTTATCTGTCTGTTACGTTCTGTCGATTTTTGCTCTCTATCATCTACACTGTATCTCTGTTAATTGCTCTCACACTCATTTTCTCCTTTTCCAATCCATGCATTTTTTTTCTTCTTATCATCTGGATGACACCAAATGTCCATTCATTATAGTTCAATGATTCTTGAGGTAAAAACTGTTTACTGATGGACACTTGAGCACTGTAGTTGACTGATTGTATTGATTACTAACCCTAACCCTAACCCTAACCCTAGAACTCCATCTAGACGTAGAGCATCAGAATAAATCAGGCTGGTCCAGAAATAAACTGTCTCTACTTTGTTCTTTCTTCTATTGTGCCATCTTTGCATCTTTGATAGAGCCTCTCTCGCTTTGTCTCTTATTTTCCATTTTTTTTCTCTATATCTCTTTCTCTCTCTTTTCTATTACTCTTTCTAAACCGGCTTCCCTTTTTCATATCACCCTCATCCTTTTCTTCAGTGTATGAGAATTTTTTAGTACATGTAAATCCCAGGGACATTATTTAACTAGGGCTTTAATGTGGAATGATATAAAAGTCTGTTATTAATTTCTGCAACATGATACAAAGGCTGTACTCGTGCCATCATCACAAACCCACAAGTCTCCTATTACTGCAGCTTTATACAGGTATTTTAATTTGTCTGTGCTTGTGTAATGTTTTAATGTCTTTTGCAATTTCAGAAAATGACACTGAGTCTCATCACAGATTTAGAGAGGGAAAGACAGGTAGAAATCGAGACAAACTGCCTGATTTCCAACCAAACAATTGCTCACTGGAGAGAATAATTAGCCTGTGTGAATTAGCATGTGCTCTTCCTGCAGTTGCATTACACTGTGTGAAGACAGAGAGACGACGGGTTCCTCCACCTGCTCCTCGTGCTGTACAGAGCTGCAGTAGCTGCATCTATTTCTGTTTTCTGTTTATTTAACAGAAAGGCATCCCATATGGAGGTTGGGTATGGATTGAAAAATGTTTGTCAAACAATCAACCAAAGCATATATATATATATAAAAAAAAATTACATTTAGAAATGCAAATTTCCTTCCACAGCATCTTTGAAGCAAATGTAGCTAATAATCAAAATTATCTAGTAACCAAAAATCGAATAACCCACATTTATATAAATGATCAGGATTCAGGTTTTTGGTTAAACTCTGAACTGTTCTTTCCTGGTACACGTTTAGAACACACAACAACAGTCATGCCCATCTAGGATCATACTTCCCAGGATCCACTGCTGCTAACACATTTACAATCGCTTGGCTTTTGATTACTCACTCACGTGTTCCCAGTTTGCAAGTTCCCCTCTGAGCTTACCAAGCTTTTATGACTGCTATTCTGAACTTGACAAATGTTGTTTCCTCATTTTCATGCTCTGACAGTCTGGTAGTGTTCTGTTAATAAAGACTTGTACATGTTTTATGTTTTTTATTTGTGAATAAGCTTTCAGATTTGATTGCCTGCTTTTAAATAAATCCCTTTAACTGCATCTGCATTTGTCTCTAATTCTGACCTTCTGAAATATACAGCTGTATTCAAAAGTTCACACATTTTCTCAAAAATCGTATTGCACAGACAGACAGACAGACAGACAGACAGACAGACAGATAGACAGATAGACAGATAGATAGATAGATAGATAGATAGATAGATAGATAGATAGATAGATAGATAGATAGATAGATAGATAGATAGATAGATAGATCTGTAGTTCAACTTCTACCAGAAGTGCAATTAGTGGCCATTGTAAAAACTTATGCAATGTGTTATGTATTTACATATGTAAAAAAAAAAAAATATATATATATATATATATATATATATATATATATATATATATATATATATATATATATATATATATATATATAGTCTTTAGGTTTATTTTATTTATATATATGTTTAAACAAAGATTTATCTGCACAAAATAAGTTAATTTCAAATTTGATGCCTGTTACAGGTCTCAAAAAAGTTGTTTTGCTGTAGCATCTAATCTTCTTTTCAAAACAGTTTGAAGATGTCTGAGCATTGGAGTGATGGGGTTTCTGGAGTTTTTCTGTTGGAATCTGGTCCCATTCTTGCCTGATATAGGTTTTCAGCTGCTGAAAAGTTCGTGGTTGTCTTTGGCGTATATTTCGTTTAATGGTACGCCAAATGTTCTCTATAGGTAAAGGTTTGGACTGCAGGCTAATTCATCACACAGACTTTTCTATTATGAAGCCATGCTTCATACTGTATCATACTGTATCATACTTATATACTGTAAAAAAACACACTATATATACCCTTATTTTGTTTTATGTACATATTACTACACCTTCTGTATAACCTCATACCGTTATTTATCACACTGCCATTTGTAAAAAAGCTATCTATGCACTTCTGGTTAGATGCTAACTGCATTTCATTGGCTCTTTACATGTACCCTGCACAATGACAATAAAGTTGAATCTAATCCAATCTAATCTAATCTAATCTAATCTAATCTAATCTAATCTAAT
This sequence comes from Silurus aristotelis, assembly GCF_946808225.1. Lineage (NCBI taxonomy): Eukaryota > Metazoa > Chordata > Actinopteri > Siluriformes > Siluridae > Silurus > Silurus aristotelis. Next base: position 6,990,476 of record NC_139585.1, on the reverse strand, counting down.
GCTGTTGTAATAGCTGCAGTGTGTGGTTTTCATCGTCCTGCTATAATACACAAGGCTGAAGGGGAGCATATGTTGCTCTAAAACCTTTATATACCGTTCAGCATTCATAGTGCCTCCAAAACATGCAAGGTGCCCTTACCATCAGATGCTGGATTTTAAACTGAATGTTGATAACAAGCTGGAAGGTCTCCCTCCTCTTTAGCCCGGAGGACATGCTGTCGGTAATTTCCAACAAGAAAAAAAAAAAAAAAAACACTTTTCCACTTTGAAACAAACCATTTTAAATGAGCCTCGGCCCACAGGACACAACGATGCTTCTGGGCCATGTTCACATGTGGCTTTCTTTTTGCATGATAGAGCTTTAGTTGGCATCTGCAGATGGCACAATGGATTGTGTTTACCGACAGTGGTTTCTGGAAATAGCTTCTTCTGAACTTGCTGGTTCTGGTGCGTGTCAGGCCGGAAGAACTCGCTGGAAACCGAAGTTCAACACAACGAGGTTTTAATGAAACATACGGAAAAAAAGGGGAAACAGCAAACAATAGAGTGCATATAGATCCAGTAAATCCAGGTAATCCCTCAGGAAAGGTAACAATCCCAATGACGGTGAATCCGTAGAGTGAGTAGCCCGCAAATGTTCTCCAGCCTAAACCATAGAACGGACAGTGATTTAAGGGAAGAGCCGAGCTAAGGAGCGTGGCGTTGTGATAAGTGCCAGGTGTGGGTATTTAGTATGATGGGGAGTTACTAGAAGTGTAAGGTGCGTCGGGGGAAGGTGTAGCTGGTGGGTCCCTGACTGTATGTTCCTGTACCTCCTTCATGATCCTCTCCTTTTGATCTTACTTCTAAAAGGGAATTCGCTACCTTTAAAGCTAAACTAAATACTTACATACTTATTCACAAAAGCCTTTGTTTTGTAGTAGAGGGTGTGCTTAGTCTTCTGCTTCTTAACGTTTATATACATTTGTTCAACCTGATAGGTGCTATATAAATAACGTTTGAATTTAATTGAATTCATGATGGTAAGAGGGTAAACAGTTTGTGACCTAGATGTGAATCCTTGATGATGCTATGTACTTATCGATATCTGCTTTGGTGGAGGTGCTCAATGGCGATAGTTGGGTGCCAGTGATGCGTTTGGTGTTTTTGACCACTCTTTACAGGGCTCTTTACTCTATAATGTTCATAGCTGCTTATTGTTTGATAAAAATAGAGAGAAATGGATTGTAGCATGTGCAAAGGCAAAACAGTCATCCATTTGTAAAGTCTCCAAACATAATTAACTCATTAGGGATTAATCGACTGCACACAACTGTAAGAACGGCATACTGGCATAAGAAAACTGTTTTTTGTGTTGAAAAAAGACAAAAGGATTAAAGAGGCTTTTTAAAAACTAATTTAGGATGAACTGGTGGTTATTTGAGCTGTAACCCCCCCCCCCCCCCCCCGCAAAAATATAATGATCAAATACTGACTAAATTTAAATACAGCTGACACACTAGACTTACAACGTAAATCCTTTCTCCATTAATTAACTTAATCCAGTAAACTGGTGTTAAGAAGAAATTTCCTTTCAAAAAACCTGACTATTTAGTGTTCGCTGGTGTTCAGATCACAAATGAGTTTCTAACTAGTTGCTGAGAAATACATCGATTTCACTGGGACAAACTGCAACTCGGGAAACAAAAATATTTCTATAAAGAAATTAATTTTCTAGAATACTACGTGTTTATAAATGATTAGCCACATATTCAAACCACTACACATCTGTCAAGGTCAATTTATTTTCACCACACACTCATACACACACACAAGCCTGTGGCAAACCTCCAGGTTTAGGAGATGACAGAAAGTGAAGAGCCAATCGTCTCTCTAAGCAGAATGATTTATGGCCATTTGCATACTTTTCCACTTCACACGCATGGCTGAGCGACGAGCCACTGAACGAGAGGTCCCTCCGAGGGTGATGTGCAATTTAGCAACGTTGTCGATTAATTTGCTCCCACGAAATTCAGAGGCCATATAAGCTGAAGCATCTGCTTCACTGCCTGAGCTTTCAGTTAGTGATAAATTGCTTCCAGGTCTCAGCCTGCTGCGGTGTGGGAACGGAGAAATGAATCAGCTCGAAAATGTGGTTATTTGACAGCGCAAACAGTAGCCACTCCAGCTAGTGTAATCAGGGCAATGGTGTTGTTAGCACAGCTGAAATGCACTGAAGGATATAGCTTGCTGATAATGGTTTATAAAAAAGTGAATGATTTATGTAGTGAAGTCGGATGTCGCTGTGGTTGAATTCTGGAAAACAAACAGTCTGGTTAAAAAAAACAGACATGGTAACTAAAAACATGCTAGCTGAGTGCAATTACCTCACATAGTGAGCAGCTTGGATGAAAGTTTCATATGATTCTGTAGTGAAACTCCAGCCATATGTGGCTCTTCACCAAACTGTTACTACAAAGCTGGAGGCACACAATTGTATAGGCTGTCTATAGATACGGTAGCATTAAATTCGACCTTCACTTGAAATAGGAGACCCAAACCTGTTCCAGCATGATAAGCTTGTACTTAGCAAGCTCCATTAAGATATGCTTTACATGGGTTAGAGTGTAAGATCTTAAGTGACCTGCTATAGAGCTCTGACCTCAACCCTACTGAACACCTTTGGGGTAAACTGAAACACTGACTGCACCCCAGGCCTTATTATCTCACCTACATCAGTACCGGACTTTACCAACACTCTTGTGGCTGAGTGAGCATATATCCCAAAAAAATTTAGTGGAACACCTTCCCAGAAGAGTGGAGATTATTATAACAGCACATGGGGACATGGATTTGAACTTTCAAAAAGCACATATGAATCTTATAGTCAGGTGTTTACAAACATTTGTCCATATAGTGTATTTAAATAATGTGACAGATATATAAATATAAATAGTGTGAATAGAGATCAGTCAAGTGCAAAGGTTACAACGAGTCCCAGGTTTAAATGCCGTTAGAGTCAAGTGAGAACATTTTGATCATCAACTTTACATTTTTCACAGTTTGCCTGTAACTATCTTTTTTTTACACTAGACTAGACTAGGCTAAAAACTGGTGGTAGGCATGTCATCGTTTTGTTGAACTAAAATAAAAACATAGATAAAAATTATTTTCACTTCTGATTTTCTGATTTTTTTCAATTTAGTCTTGACCCATTCTCACCCTTTTTTTTAGACTGTGGCAGTTCAAATAAGGAGGATGAAAGCTATAATGATGGAAAGATCGAACCATTTTACTGACTTTCAGCAAAAATAAACAAATGTGCATTCGTCATTTTATTCATTTGGGCAGAATACAATTAAAGTCTTCCATTTGCAATTGCCAAATTTCCCCAACACATCTATTTATGCAAATTTTTATCATGGAAAAAAAAAAATTATGCAGCCAAGTAAAAAATTAGAAGAAGAAGAAATGTTTAATTTATTACACAACTGAGTGATTCTTCAATTTTGTGTTGCCTAGTGTTCCCCATCTTTTGGGGGTAAACAGAAATCATTAGTTTAGCTCTCAAGTTTTGAGTAGTTCATTTCCGGTTCTTGTACAGGGACTATGCAGCTGTCACATAAATTACAATCAAAATGACCCATCACATAAAGCAAGTATAACATGCTTTATCCAAGACAAGTGAAGCCAGATGATTCGATCTTTTCATACACATTTTACATCATGTAGATGCATGCTTTCTACCTCCTTCTGCATAAACAAGCTCACAGAATCCCATGATTGTTTAGTTTTACACATGAATGACAATGAAGAGAAAGTGTACAATCCCTTCATCCCTTTCTTCCTCCATCTCCCTAAAAGTTCAGCAATTTAGCTTTTTTTGGGCTAAAAACTGTAGATGGCTTTAGCATCATCGGAATTCACACTCCTAAACACTTTCTGTTGCACCAATAGGGAGCAGAATAAAAACTTTTATCTTTTTACTTTTGTTGATATTAAAAGTTTCTGCTAAAGAAATGTGCAAGTTCTTGGAAATCTGTTGATTCTTATAACTAGTATATGGCTGCAGGTATTCCCAAGTTGTCACACATTGAGGTTCCAGTGACCATCTTTTAAGATCTGCCTGGTTCATTATGACGTCCTACCTCTGGATGGAGTCCTTTTCAATTGAGACCACTCTATGCAGCTGGGGGTCTACTGCAGTGGCTCAGGACAGTTTGCATGAATAGATCTGCATTCAGGCACCTATTACTACACATCTCAACAATGTAATTAAAATGAATGGACATTCGATGCCACCCAGATGAGGATGGGTTACTTTTTGAGTCTGGTTCCCTTTTAAGGATTCCTTCCTTATACCAACTCAGGGAGTTTTTCCTTGCTACAGTCGCCACTGGCTCGCTCATAGGGATAAACAATTATAAGGAGCTAACTTATAGGCAATAAACGTACACATTATTTTATATAACCTTAATACCGTTTTATCTGTGTGAGGCTGCTTTGAGACAATGTCCATTGTAAAACGTCCTATAATAAAAATCAAATTTAATTAAATTTACAGTGTATAAAAAAAAAGATTCTCCTTCACCTCCATGGATTGACTGGATACATTAATGCAACCTCGTGTGTCAGCAATTTTTGTACTCATAATGAGATATAAGGACTGAACAATTTCTTGATAGATGACATGACCATCTGCTTTGGCCTGCTGTGTGTGTATTTCACACCAATTTACATCTCCAGACCTCAGTGCCATGCCTGATTAATGATGTCACTGGTGTGACTAACAGAGGGCTTTAATAGCCACTATTCAGTAGAACTTATACATGTAGAAGACAGGTGCAATGTCATGCATACAAATGCATTTGAAGATAATTATGGACAATAAGTGGGAATCAGTTTTCTCTGACTCAGCAGGTATTTCATGTTGAGCCTATGTGAGATAAAACCAGATTAAACAAGAAATTGTATTTTCCAAATGCAGTCAATCAGACAGCTAACAGTCAATTAAAATAAATCAATTCAGTTTCAGTTTTGCCTGCTGAGTCAGAGAAAACTGATTCCCACTTATGTACTCTATAAATTGTCCAAGTGGCAGTTGTCATAAAATGAAAGTATGAATTAATAATGTCCGTTCATTATTTTTAGGTTATCAACTGTTCACTGTTGGACACTCGAATAAATGAAAACTGTCCATGGCAATTGTTGTGAAACTGTCCAAACTAATCACAGTCCAATTTTATCTTCATGGTTCCAGACTTGAACCTGCCACAGTAACCACATGGATTTTCAGGTTGCTCATGTGGAACCATCCTCAGCTGCAGCAAGTGGCCTTCCAAATGAAGAGAACTCCATCCAGAAGTAAGGCATCAGGCTGGATCAGGCAGGTGTGGAAAGCAGAAGAGAGGAGTAGAGGGGGTGAGGGGGAAAGAGAAGATATGGATTATTAGGTCTCTTTATTATTATGTAGTACATAACAATACAAGAATGAATTACAAGTATGTATGTATACAAGTGCACTGTAGTAATAGTGTATAAATATAAAATATAGCTAAATATTGAATACTTGGGAGACAAACTTTGTCTCCCAAGTTTAACTTTGGAGTTTAAGATTTAAAGATTTTAATAAGAAAAGAAAATAATTAAGTCAAGTCAAGAGACTTTTATTGTCATTTCTACTATAAACAGTGGTACACAGTACACAGTAAAAATGAGACAACGTTCCTCCAGAACCCTGGTGCTACACTAAACAAGATAGTGCAATAACACAAAACTACATAAAGAGCATCAAGTGCAAACAGTGCAGACGAAAAACAGTTCAGACAGACAGTGCAGACAGACAACACAAGACAACACAAGGCAATACACATAACACAAGATAGCACCGACCTGTAAACCTACTGAATACTCTGAATATAAAGTACTGTGCAAAGAGGACTATAAAAACTATAACCAAGAGTATCTGTATACAAACACAATGCAGTGCAAAAAACAGCAGTAGCAGCAGTCAAGAGGTGCAAAAAAACAGCATGTAAACAGGGTAATATGGTTGGGTATAAATAATAATAAATAAATGATGGTGAAATGGATTGAGATCAGTAATGAGTGTGTGTTAAGTTCAGGTTGTACACATAATGTTGAAACACAAATAATGTTGAAATACCAGTTACATTTGATTTGGTTGGAGTTTGATGGAGAATGCAGTTTTTTCTGCTGTAGCCGACAGTCACGGCTAAAGTGTGAGCTATGAGTATGTTGGCTAGCCTTTATTAGTATTACTTCTAACAATTAACAACTCAACAGGGTTTAATTAACACAAATGTTAACTGTTAGCTGAAAGCACATATGAGTAACTGCTGTTAGAGAAGTTGTCAAACATTTCTGAGTATTAATTATTGCAGTCATCACTCATCAGATTTATTAAAAGTTGTCTGATTTAAATACCTTTACATACCATCAAGTCCCAGTGCGCCTCTAAAAAACTCCTAAAAGTTAAAGAAAGCTATAGTAGATTCCTTTGAGATTTGTTAACAAGGCATTAAGGCTTTCCTTCTCATTCCAAACCCACACAGTGTCTGATCACACTGACAGTAACGACCCTCAGCTGACTGACTCTGACCATTTCCATAGTTATGAATTGCAAAAGAAATGATGAGATGCTCTGATAAGGTCAGCAGTCGATGATGAGTAATCCCATGCTCTGCTGCGAGAGCTTTCTGACCTTCATGTTATTTGTCTGTCTAGGTCCTGTTTGGAGGCTGGGTGAGGTTTCTGATCAGTTCTAAGGTTCTGGAAAAGTTTGGATTTTTTCCCTCATAACATCTGAAATGTTGAAAAATCAAAATGATTACAACTGTTCAAAATGTGAATTTGCCATGAGATTTATACAAGTTCACAGTGGAGTTCAGAGCAATAAAATGGCTTTATATATATATATATATATATATATATATATATATACAGTACATACCAAAAGTTTGGACACACCTTCTCATTCAAAGAGTTTTCTTTATTTTCATGACTATGAAAATTGTAGAGTCACACTGAAGGCATCAAGGGCTATTTGATCAAGAAGGAGAGTGATGGGGTGCTGCGCCAGATGACCTGGCCTCCACAGTCACCGGACCCGAACCCAATCGAGATGGTTTATGGGTGAGCTGGACCGCAGAGTGAAGGCAAAAGGGCCAACAAGTGCCAAGCATCTCTCGGGGAACTCCTGCAAGACTGTTGGAAGACCATTTCAGGTGACTACCTCTTGAAGCTCATCAAGAGAATGCCAAGAGTGTGCAAAGCAGTAATCAAAGCAAAAGGTGGCTACTTTGAAGAACCTAGAATATGACATTTTTCAGTTGTTTCACACTTTTTTGTTATGTATATAATTCCATATATAATTCCACGTGTGTTAATTCATAGTTTTGATGCCTTCAGTGTGAATCTACAATTTTCATTGTCATGAAAATAAAGAAAACTCTTTGAATGAGAAGGTGTGTCCAAACTTTTGGTCTGTACTGTATATACTGTATATATATAATATATATAGAGCATCTCCAAAACTACAGCTCTTGTGGTATGTCCCCGGTCCGCAGTGGTCAGTATCTTTCAAAAGCAGTCCAAGGAAGGAACAGTGGTGAATCGGCGACAGGGTCATGGGCGGCCAAGGATCACTGCAAGGCGCACGTGAGGAGCAAAGGCTGGCCATATTTATGATTCATTTGACACTGAATCAAAAAAAGAAAGGTTAAAAGGCTTACAGTGGTTACAAAATTTAGTGAGAACAGGCTAGTATGCTGTTCTAATATGCTAACATGCTACAACAAACCTGTGTAAGGACAGGTATGGTATAACTACAAAACAGCAGTACAAGTTTTCCAAGTTGTTGTTGTTGAGTTGTTTTGTCATATAATTTGTCGTTTTACTATGATGATGTACGCATTCATATATGTGATGTAGCATTTAATATTGTTCACCTTAGGCTATGCTACTGTAGCTAATGGCTCCTCTGAACACTGAACCCTTGTTGGAATAAACACTAAATGTAGTTTTTTATTGAGTTGTTAGCACTTTAGGCATTCATGTAATACAGTGTAACCGTTTCAGATGGGAAAACAACATAAATACCTAATTGCTGTATTATTTTATGAGTGGGTTTTATGATCCATTACCACTGCAGTACAGGATGCAGTCATTAATGTCTGTACTTGGTCTATTAGGCTGCATTTATATATAGTCACCTTGTACTGTGGATATTTTAAATTCTAATTTAAATAATTATACTATAAGCTCTTCGAATATTGTCCCCTTTAATTTGCACCGAAATAGACAAAAGATTTTTAATATTTAACATTTCCTATAACCTTGCACTAAATATATGTTAATAAACAACTTTTTGTAGATAACTTCTGATAAAATTCATTGAAAACCATAAAAAAGTGAAGTGTCTAGTGTGAAAAGCTCAGGTTTAATTGTTCATTCATTTTAAAATGATAATAATTCAATTTGTCATGTCTTGTGTGACCCAGGGGTCATGTTTCAGCCAGACAGTCCAAAAAAATAAATAATAATAATTACAATAATTTCATGTTGTGCTGATTACCATTCAACAAACGCACAATGATGAACAAAAAAAATACACAACATACCTCTATTAATTTGTGCTGGTGACCCCCAGGGCTGTTTGTGAAGTTAATTATGATGATTGAGATTCACAACGCAATTAAAGAAACAGACAGAGTGGAGGTGAATCTTTCTCCTCTTTTGCCTCAATTGTAGAGCAGAACTCTTAAAGACTATATGAATTATACATGATATGATTTGGTTATGTCGTTGTATCTGTGTATATTCATGTGTCTTACTGTATACTGTATACAACAAACTAGGGTGATGTTCAGTTCCCCATTTAAAACTCGAATATACTATAATATAAAAACATGCTATCCTGTCAAAAGGTAACGTATTTGTCCAATAGTAACGACATTTCGTGATCATATTTTGTAACTCCAGTGCTATGTTAACAGCTTTCTGATTCTTAAAAAGAAGTCAGAAACTCAGAGGTCTATGTGAAATATGATTATGTTCAACACTGCAGCCTTCAACAAGCAATAGTTAATTGCTGTTTGTGTTATGTGTTGTGTTGTGTGAGTTTTTGCAAACTCACTTAAGAACAGTGTGTTGGGTGTTAATAATTAAAGTTTATAATTTTTTTTTCAGCATCAATCTGACAATAATGACTTTATAACATTCACTATATGGAAAAATTTTGTGGACACCTGACCAAAAGATTAGTATGTGCTTTGTGAGCATCCCATTGTACATTAGGTCTCCATTTGTGGTTATGATAACCTCCACTCTTCTGGGAAGATGTTTCACTAGATTTTAGAGTGTGCCCGTGGAGATTTGTACTCATTCAGCCACAAGGGCATTAGTAAAGTCAGGTACTGATCCCAACAGTGTTCAGTAGGGCTGAGGTCAAGCTATGTAGCAGGCCACTCAAGTTCCTCCACTCTAACCCATGTAAACCACATGTTCCTTAAACCTGCTTTGTGCTCAGTGGCATTTTCATGCTGGGACAGAGTTGGTATTGTCATACTGGGACTAGAAGAAATATGTACTCTTAGTTTAAGTGAAGAACCACATTTTGCTGGAAAGTCAGGAGTCCCAATACTTTTACAATACTTTTGTCTTTATAGAGACAAATGCTCTTACTTCTGACATGTACAATACAACAAAGAAATTCTCTCTTTGAATACGCCAGATTTTTCTATAAAATAAATTCGTAGGCAGAATCCATGCAGCTTCCGTTTCTCAGTGGGTGGTTGACACGGTTAGATAAGTAAGGTTAACCAAGTACATGTGAGAATAGAAGGCACTGTCAGTCAGGAGCTACTGTAAACTGTCTACTTAGTTTGTACTATACACCAAATTACCTTGGACAATTAAGCAAAAGTCCAAAAGAAACCTTTTTTCCAAAACATCGAAACTTTAGTGCAATGAAATGGTCTCAATGATGTTAAAGTTTCCTCACTGAACTGTACACTGTAACAAGCAGCCATTTGAACACCTTTATTTTTAAGAGCGTATTTAATACTGTATTACATGATGAAAAGGCTGTAAAATACACATGTGGATGTAACACTATATACATTTACACTACCAAGTTTTTTTTTATGTTATCAAATCTAAAATATTGTTCTTAGTTTTAAGCAGTCAGATGATGCTAAGCTATAATTTTCCTCAATCTATGAGCAGAGTGGCACCAGTTTTGATATAAACCTACACCACCTACACTAAACCTAAACCACGCATACATTATATAATACATTGCTTGTCAATCATGTGTAAGCAAAAATATTGATCTTCCTTTATTCGTGCATGGCTCCTTTACCTTTCTGTCAATATATATATTTACAGTAATATCAGGGCTGTCACTAATTTGATTAACGCACGTTTAATTTAATAAAAAGATTTTCCCGCGCATTTCTGTTTAACCATTTTTTTACAAATAGAAATAAATAAATAATTAAATAAATATAAAGAGGCGAAAATAAAAACTTTAACGCAACACACATTTATTCACTGCATCCTTTCTTTACTCAGATATAGTAAAAAACTTATTAAAAAATAATTTGTAATCACTGAACGTTTCTTTAGCTAATGCGCCAAGTCTCAAATCAAGTACCAAAATCAGAATTAAATAATTGTAATTGATTGACAGCAATAATATATATATATATATATATATATATATATATATATATATATATATATATATATATATATATATATATATATTATTGCTATAATTATTATTATTTTTTTATATATAATTATATGTATATAATTTTCATTGTAGGTACACCTCAACTGTAAGAGACAGAATCTAAAGAAAACAAATCCAGAAAATCACGTTGTATTATTTTTAAATAATTTATTTCTATTTTATTGCATTAAATATTATTTGATATTGTATTTAATACAATATAAAAATAGAACTTAATATTTGGTACAGAAACCTTTGTTCACAATTACAGAGGTCAGACGTTTCCTGTAGTTCTTAACCAGGTTTTCAAACAATGCTGAAGGGATTTTGGACCATTCCTCCATACAGGTCTTCTCCAGATCTTTCAGGTTTTGTGACTGTCACTGGGCAACACAGAGTTTCAGCTCCATAGATTTTTTATTGGGTTCAGGTCTGGAGACTGGCTAGGCCACTTCGGGACCTAGAAATGCTTCTAACGGGGCCACGCCTTAGATGTCCTGGCTGTATGTTTGGGGTCATTGTCATGCTAAAAAGACCCAGCCACAACTTAAATGCTCTTACTGAGGGAAGGAGGTTGTTGCCCAAAATCTTACGATACATGGCCCCATCCATCCTCCCAACAATACAGTGCAGTCGTCATGTCCCCTTTGCAGAAAAGCACCGCCAAAGCAGGATGTTTCCACCTCATGCTTCACGGTTGGGGTGGTGTTCTTCAAATTGTACTCATCCTTCCTCTTCCTAAAAAACACAACGAGTGAAGTTTATACCAAAAAGTTCTATTTTGGTCTCATCTGACCACATGACCTTCTCCCATGCCTTCTCTGGATCATCCAGATAGTCTTTGGCAAACTTCAGACGGGCCTGGACATGTGCTGGCTTGAGCATGGAGACCTTTCTGCAGGATTTAAATCCATAACGGTGTAGTGTGTTACTAATGGTAACCTTTGAGACTTTGGTCCCAGCTCTCTTCAGGTCATTGACCAGGTCCTTCCATGTAGTTCTAGGATCCCTCACCTTTCTCAGGATCATTGATGCTCCACGAGGCGAGATCTTGCATGGAGCCTCAGTCTGAGGGAAATGGATAGTCATCTTAAATTTCTTCTATTTTATAATAATTGTCCTGTAGCACATCCCAGCCCTATCCAGGCCTACAATTTTGTCCCTAGTCCTTAGACAGCTCTTTGGTCTAGCCCATAGTGGAGAGGTTGAAGTGTGATTGATTGAGTGTGTGGACAGGTGTCTTTTATGCAGGTTACGAGTTCAAACAGGTGCAATTAATACAGGTAATGAGTGGAGGAAAGGTGGCTTCTTAAAGACAAACTAACAGGTCTGTGAGAGACAGAATTCTTGCTGGTTGGTAGGTGATCAAATACTTATTTCATGCAAGAAAATGGAAATTAATTATTTAAAAATCATACAATGTAATTTTCAGGATTTTTTCTTAGATTCTGTCTCTCACAGTTGCGTTATACCTACGATGAAAATTACAGATCTCTCCGTTCTTTGTAATGGGAAAACTTAAAAAATTGGCAGTATATCAAATATTTATTTGCCCCACTATATATATATATATATGTATTTACCCTTTTTACACATACATAGATGTGCAATAATCCCTACAGATGCCATGGTCATAAAGACAAGCACAAATCTAAAAACACACACCAGATTGCTCAGTGGTAAGGGGTCTACTTCACAATAATCACGCTGTGTGACCTTGTTAATGCAACAGAGAGACAGTGAAAAAATAACATGAACAAAAAACATCTATTGTTTTGCCAGAAACTTTCTTTTCATCCAGACAGGCCTAGTTTTACTTTATTTTCCTAAGAAGCTGTTATTCTGTTTTCAAGAGATCCGTACAGGAAGTAATAAATGTGTTAGTATTTCTCATTGATATCCATTGAAAAGATCCACATATCTACTTTTTATATATATATATATATATATATATATTTATTTATTTATTTATTTATTTATTTATTTTTTTTTTTAGATGATCTGGATTTTATGCAGTGGTGGCTGG
>NC_139585.1:6780212-6972712 GCF_946808225.1 Silurus aristotelis | reverse complement strand
TGATGATTTTTAAACGAACGACGATGCCAAAAGAAAAACTCCCGAAAGAAATAGTTGTGAAAGGAAGGAGGAAGACAGTGAACAATGACTTTCTTGGTAGGCTACTGTTTAGATACAAGCCGTGTAACTGACACTGTCTTTCTTTAGAGTCTGTGTAAAGTTCATTAGTTTCAATGTAGGCTTATAGACAGGTTTGGCTTATTTATGTTCAAAATAAAAATATTTGTAAAATTTAGTGGGTGCGGCTTATATTTGGGTGCGCTTAATAGTCCGGAAATTACGGTACTGTAATAGTCATTATCATATGCAAAGATAAAAAATAAACGCTTTTGCAAGAATTTCTTTGTTCTTTCTGGGTTTGCCTATGGTAATGCCTTGTCGATTTGGATGCTCCAGTAGTTCCAGAAGTTTGTATTAACAAACTCGATATACACAGCAAATTCAGCAACCAGACTCTTTATACCTTGCGATGTGAAATTACACATTCAGTAGTCTGGTTTCAAAGTGAAAGAATTTCTCCTTATGCCTGTTTTAATCGAAAAGATACAGGCTCTTTATTAGTACCTGGAATAATTTAGACTACAGGCAGAAAATGTTCATGTTTAGTCAGCCTATATGTTTTAATGCTGTTAATATTGGAGTAATGTTAATACACCTATTAAAGGACGTTCTCTTTTAGAGTTGAGCCTACACATTGACAGAAAAGGGCACATTTCCAGCAGTGATACTCAACCCAGCCTCCCATTCACATTATCTGACAACTAATATAGCAACACACATATATCAGAGTAGGCCAGATACAGATGATACTTGAAAATAATACAATTCATGATTAATATATGTAGCAAACAGAAGGATGGCCACTTTGTGTTTCGGTGCTATAATGTAATAGCTGACAATTGTATCATTGTGATTAATTCACACTGCTAGTGAATGGCCATGAACTCCAGAAACGTTTTTGGTGTGATATTTTCTTACAAATTCTGTTTATTTCAAAAGTGTAAGCCTAAAGTCGAAAAGTCTGGAGTTTTGGTAATTTAAGATAATTAAGCTTTATTATAATTTTATAATCAGCAATTCTGCAAAATAGTCTGTTTAGCAAGGCATACAATGCATGTGCATCCTCATACAGGAAGCATGACAAGATGAGGCAGATTAATATATATTCATATAAATACACACACACACTTACACACACACACACACACACACACACACACACACACACACACACACACACACACACACACACACACACACACACACACACACACACTGTGATTCAAAAACCTATTCAGGCAGATTTTAAAGTGCTTTAGGACTTTCAATATAACTGTATATTTTAATGTCACATACAACCATATTTTTCTTTTCTTTCTTATTTTTTTAATCTGATCTAAACCTTCTCTGGATTGATTTCAATAAACCATTATTTAGATCTGATGCAAACAAGTTTTCTCTAAACTGAAATGCTGCACATGATTTAGATTTGTTTGATTATTTTCAGGGCAGTTTTGGCTCAGATTGCCAAACCGAATTAAAACCTTAACTTTCAACTTTTGATCCGTGGTTAAGACACTATTTATGATAGTTCAAATCCCAGCACCACCAAGCTGCCACTGTTGGGCCCTTGTGGAGGACCCTTAACTTCTCAGCTGTATAAAGATGAGATACGTGCGTCTGTTAAATGCCATAAATGCCACTATATTTGGCATTATATTTTGAATCACTACATTAATTTCTACTGCATCTCTATTGGCTTGAAGTCTAGCTTTGTTTTATGTTCCTAATAATCCACAACCCAACCCTATAGTAAATAAAGTTTACAATTTTAACGCCTGTTAAAAGACAGAAGAGTAAGAACAGTTATTATTCAGGGTCAGTGCAGAGTTCAAATTGAGCATGGGTATATAAAAAGAGTAAAAAAAAAAAATAATGTGTTAACAGTCAAATGTCAAATCACCATTTGGGCAGGTGTCACATGACTTCTTTGTCATTTCGTCACCAAAATAAATTACTGTTACTGATAAAATCACTGTGGTGAAGAATACGCTTAGACCCATGTGACTAGAAAAACAAATTCAAAATTGAAATGATATTATTCACTATAAATTAATTAATTAATTAATGTATTAATAAATATTGGCTATACATGTAAAATAATTAAAAAAAGAATATAAATAATAGATGAATGAATGTGAAAATTATTACATATAATTTGTTATTATCTTTATGTGTATATACTGTGTATATATATATATATATATATATATATATATATATATATATATATATATATATATATATATATATATATATATATATATATAATAACTACATTTACATTGCATCACTACAGCGTGGTCTTGTTTTTTTTTTTTTTTATCTTTTTTTTTTTTTTTTGAATCAAGAGTTTTGAGAGTTTGTCTTTCTGGTTGTTCCGACTACATTTTTTTTTTTTACAAAGGAAAAAAATTACATTTAGCCTAAAGTTAGGACACTGCTTTCTCTGCCGCCTACAGAAAGAAAAAAAAAAAGAAATCATAGAAAAAAAAGTTATGGTTGGCTGAAGAGCAGCTTTCCACATTTTTTTTTTTTTTTACAAAAGAAACAAAAATAAAACACACTCCTTCTCTTTCTGCCAGTTTCCTGAATATTAGTATGTGGTCTACAGGAAAGCAAATGCTTAGTGTTTTTCAAAGTGAGAGTGCTGAATAGACCACAAAACCCTCCTGCAAATGTGTACTTTTTTCATTTCTTTTATTCACTTTATCCATTATCCCATGTCTATACTGAGCAGCTACAGAAACTACAAGCTGACAGGCATTTATAAACCAGACATATCCAGTGCACATTTGCTCACACAATAGCCTACTAATAACCATTAACATGAAAACTAACAGAAAAGCATCATAGAATAAACATTAAGACTTTATTATCATTGCAGTGATACAATAAAATTAGTTTGGTAGCTCTCAGAGACTAGCATGAATAAAAAAATTTAAGGATAATCAGAAAATGTAAAAATAAACAAAAGATAATTGCACTAAAATATATTAATATGACTATAACTATTTAGGCGTATTTTATTCAACAACCTTCATGCATTCATAATGAGATTACTTTATTTGAAACTCAGTGTAAGACTCTTTGTGAGTGTACATTTACTGACTTTAACTCATCTGTTACTGTGTGTTATGTGCCCGTTTATAATTATTAAGGATACAGATCAACAGGGCTGCAAACTACGTTTATGCAATGTATACCCTATGCACACATCATCGGTTGCCAGTGTGTAACAATGTTTAGTGTATTGTCCCTGTTAAACAAACAACTTTTTGGGTTGTTTAATAAAGTAATACAACCTGCCACTTTTGGAACTTTGAGCAAAGCGCTTAACCCTCTGTGCTCCAAGACAGCTGTATCATGGCTCTGCCTCAGCGTTTTGATCCCAGCTTACATATAGCAGCTAAGGGCCTTGCTCAGGGGCCCAGGAGTGGCAGCTTGGTGTGGCTGGTATTTGAAATCACAACCTTTGGATTCAAAGTTCAATGTCTTAAACCACTAAGTTACCACCTCAACTAATGAGCTGGTATATACAAAGAAAGAAATTCACTGGGCTGTGATGTACATTTAATAAGGAAACGTTTCACCCCTCCTCCCCCCCAACCCCACACCCCCAAACCCACACACACACACACACACACACACACACACACACCATGTGAGTATTATCACTGCTGTGCTCAGAATGGCACCTACTCCACAGTGGTTCCTTTATCTATTTAATAATTACGTTCCTGCAGGTAGGGATGATCCTTGACCTTATTATTGATATTTCTTGCCTCTGGAGTAGGTGAGCATCGGGGCACTCAGTTATAACAAACAGAAAACAAAGGGAGAAAGTACCTTTGTCATTCTTAGATCAAATTAAATTAAGTAGGTTTACTTTTATTCACAAATACTACCTGTAATAACTGGTGATCTGCATGCCGAACAATAACCTACTAACAGGTGATAGGAAAAATTTCCTTGTGCCATCTCAGGGAGTTTTTTTCTTGCCACAGTCGCTCATCGGCGACAAACTTACACTTATAAAGAACATCATTTTTATCATCATTTTTTGTGTAAAGCTGCTTTGAGACAATGTTCATTGTTGAAAGCGCTATACAAATTAAAAGAATTGAACTGAATTAAATTGAATAACACTGATAATATTTTATTGCATTACACTGAGTAAAGCAAAGTTCAATTTAGTTTGCTGCCTACAAAGAAAAAAAAAAAAGGAATCATAGAAAAAAGTTATAGTTGCCTGACGAGCAGCTTTCCAAAAAAAAAAAAAAAAGAAAAAGAGAAAAAAACAATTAATAAAATAAATAAATAAATGCATTTATATATATATATATATATATATATATATATATATATATATATATATATATATATACACACACACACACACACACACACACACACACACACACACACACACACACTTAGCCGTCATTTTAACACAGGTAAACAGGTTCCCCTGCCTGGAAGCCCAAAAATAAAACTATTATATATATATATATATATATATATATATATATATATATATATATATATATATATATATATATATATATATATATAGAGAGAGAGAGAGAGAGAGAGAGAGAGAGAGAGAGAGAGAGAGAGAGAGAGAGAGAGAGAGAGAGAGAGAGTGTGTGTGCGTGTGTATGTATATATTTATATATACACACATACATAACTTATATATAATTTATGTTTTTTGTGTCTTTTTCCCCTTCCCCTATCACTGCAATGGGGCCATTCCAGCAGTGCGCGTGCATATCCCTTTGTCCATGTTTTATATCCCTCAGCTCGGGAATGCCCGGCGCGCCACCTGGCGACGCGCGGTTACGCGCACACTATAGCGCAGTGCCGGTAGAGCGCTCGGGCAGATTCCAGCGTTAGTTTCACGTGGAGCACCGAGAGAAAGAGCCACGACTTTCTTCCCCGTTACCGCTTCCAGTTAGTTGCTTTTCTGAGTAAAAGCAATCGGATTTGGACGATGTGAACGACTGCACAGTGCTCGGAAGTTGTGTCGCGTGCGCGCACGTATGGACATCGCACAGGTACGAGCTTATTTTTTTTGTTTTTAATTCACACTTAATTTGTTGCAATTTGGGTTCGAGTAAGTTACTGTTTCTTACAGACCCTAGCTCTCACTAGGAGGAAATATCAACTTTAAAAATTGGTGCAATTGTAGATTATAAATCATTTTCCATGAGCGTTGGGTTTTATTTGCATGGTTGGCAGTTATGCCTCAAGGAACACCTGACTTTCTGAACGTCTTTATCAGAAAGTAAATAAAAGGCTTAGATGTGTTCACGGTGCAGAGTATAAACTAATAACATGGCTGTTTTTCTTCCCTGGGGTGGAACCAGCTAATATTTCCAAACCACTATTAATAATATATTTATTATTATTATTATTATTATTATTATTATTATTATTATTATTATGCCAAATGTATATAAATGTATGTAGGCTGTTGATTACTTCAGAAGGTTGCATCATAGTTATAATTCAGGTAAATATCCACAGGAGAAGAAATAATAAAATTCTCCTTACAGCTACTGTAAAAAGTCAGTTGGGAAAATCGTGAAGGTTATGGGAAACTTGACTTAATAAAACATGAATCCCTGGTTTTCAGAAGCTGCTCTCATACATTACACCTCGCTTCCACTTTTTCTCCTCTCTCCATCTCTCTTTTTGTGTAGTTTAATATTTATATTTTGAAAAAGGATCGCTTTTTAAAATGTACTGTAGAACCACTATATATATATATATATATATATATATATATATATATATATATATATATATAGAGAGAGAGAGAGAGAGAGAGAGAGAGAGAGAGAGAGAGAGAGAGAGAGAGAGATAGATAGATAGATAGATAGATAGATAGATAGATAGATAGATAGATTTTACTAAAACACTTGCCATTTATTCACTTACTTGCTTTGATATATTTATCTGTTGACACTGGATCTTACTAAGGTTCAGCTGTCGTATTTGTTGCTGGGATCCTCTTCCACTCCTCCATAACGACATTACGCAGCTGCTGGATGTTAGACACATGGTGCTTCTCCACCTTCCACTTGAGGATGCCTCACAGGTGCTAAATAGGTTTCAGGTCTGGAGACATAGTTGGCCACTCTATCAGCTTCACATTCAGCTTCCTCAGCAAGTCAGTTGTCTACTTGGTGGTGTGTTTGGGTTTGGGCTGTTATTATGTTGGAAAAGCAGTTCGGCCCAGTTTCTGAAGGAAGAGCATCATGTTCTGCTTCAGAATGTCACAGTACATGTTGGAATCCCTGTTTCCCTTATTGAACCGCAGCTTCCTAGTACCAGCATTCATGCAGCCCCAGACCATGATGCTACCGCTATTAAGTTTGACTGTAGGCAAGACACAATTTTCTTGGTTCTCCTCACCAGGGCGTCAACACACATGCTGGACACCATCTGAGCCAAACAAGTTTATCTTAGTCTCATCAGACCACAGGACATGGTTGCTTTTGGTCAGAGTTTTTTCAGCAAACTGTTAGCAAGCTTTCTTGTGAGTCGGCTTCAGGAGACGCTTCCCTCTGGGATGACAGCCATGCGAACCGACTTGTTGCAATGTGCGGCGTATCGTCTGAGCATCGACAAAAGGAAGCCGCTTCTGCACAACACTTTACGCACAGCACGAGAACTCGACTTTTTTGATAGACCCGTGCGAGGTCTGTTCCGAGTGAAACCCGTCCTGGAGAACCTCTGCATGACCCAACATCCAGTGAACATCCATTGGTCAGTATGAGAGAAGTGTATTAAAAGCAGCAAATTTAAACTGCTCTAATACAAGATACACACATTTGTATGGTCCTGTCAAGCAGACAAAAACATGAACATGAACATGATGAATAAAGCTGTTATCACTTAGGGTGTACTTACTTTTGTGTTCAGATATGTAGACAATAATGGAAGTATTATACAGTTACTTTTAGAGGAAAGTAAAGTATTCTTTCAGAAGGCTAAGTGTTCTGGCAATTCTTGATCCAGTATGTTTATGGTAGTGTTTAGAAAAACTGCTTCCAAAAATATCCATAAAGCCATTGTGAATTGTGGCATCCTCAGTTATGAGATTTTTTTTTGAGAGAATATTACAGCCTAAAGATGCTTTGACTATGTGGAACACATAGTATTTGATGTACCTGATGCTGTAGTTCACTGTGACTGTTCAATAGCTTTTAAGACCAATCTAGAACAATGTACTGTGCCAGTAGTTCCCACATGACCTTGTGATGCATCAGCAGGAATTTATGTCAAGGAGAATGAAAAGCGATAGCAGTTTGTCCAAGTGCTACAGTGGTCAATGAAATAACAAGACAGACAATTTAGAACCATAATTGTGTACATAATACAAAAACATTTGCTATCTAAATGACCTTTTTAGTACCACAGCCACTCAGATCTTTATAAACCCTTTTGACAGTGTGTATTTTGTGTTAGTTCATAAGTTTGTATGGTTATTTTAAAAGTAAACTGAGCTGAGCCTATTCCACTCGCTCTTTTTTCAAAAAATCACATTCTTGCTTGAAACACACAAGAAGTTTTACTTCTCATCATCAAGGTTTTTGATCCCATCCTTCCTGCAGCACAGTGTTTCTCAATCCTGAACTTGGAGAATCACCATGTATCTTCTCATCTAAGTGGTTAATTAGCTGATGAATTGAATCAGGTATGTTAGCAGCAAGGGACACATACGTGTGCGGAGCAGTGGTTCTTGATGAACGATATTAAAAAGCTCTATCTTACAAGAACTACTTTACACATGGAATCACTTCTTGGGTTGGCAAAATGCCCTGTGGAGAAGAGAATGCATGCTAATGAAGGCAAGCAAGTGTGAAAGGAAGAATCTCGGGGTGTATGAGGATTTGAGTGGATCTGGTGGTTAATATGTTTAATAGATAGTGACAGAAGTCTGTCACCTAATATCACAGCAAGATTCTCAGACATTTCAGGCAGAAGTGTTGTAATGGTGTCAGTGCTGATGGGCGAGTATAACTAGGGGCCATTCTTCTCCAGTAGAAATATCAGATCAATTTTATCTTGAATGGATAGAGTGATTTAATAGGGTTGTGGTATTAAGCAAATATCTGTTTGGCTTCAGAGTTGTATTATTGGTGGGCAGCGGGTTTGAGCTACACTGGGTTTAGACTATTTAAGCGTTGAAATTTAGTGCAATAAGTGTTGAGGTTCATTGGCCTTATTTTTAGGTTTAGCCAATTTTATGTTTGTAGAATCCACTAGAATTGTTTTGTTGGACTAATGTGGGCTTGGCTTCCAAGGGGTACACTATTGACGGTGGTTTCGTAAGGTTACTGGTTGTGTCATTGCAGTATAACTCCATAATTCCAATTTTGGAATCTCTGGACTTTTAAGATGGATTGCTATGGTCAAGTGGGATTTTGGTTTTGGGTTCTAATGGGGTTATGTTCAGACCAGTCAAGTTGTAGCTTTTGCTATTTGTGGGATCATAGCAGGTGTTTCAATGGGTTGTGTTGGGAATTATGGAACCCAGCCATTAGGGGGGCACAAGCCAGTGTACTCTTAGTGCCGGTCCCAAGCCCGGGTAAATGGGGAGGGTTGCGTTAGGAAGGGCATCCAGCGTAAAACATGTGCCAAATCAAATATGCGGATCACAAATGAGAATTTCATACCGGATCGGTCGAGGCCCGGGTTAACAACGACCGCCACAGGTATCGTTAGCCGACAGGGTACCGGTGGAAATTGGGCTACTGTTGGCCGAAGGAGGAGAAGGAGAGGAGGAAGGCGTCTACAGAGACGGCAGGAAAAGGAGCAGTGTAGGAGAGTAGAGGTTCGGGTTGGTACTTTAAATGTTGGTACTATGACGGGTAAAGGGAGAGAGATAGCTGATATGATGGAGAGGAGAAAGGTAGATGTGTTGTGTGTTCAGGAGACCAAGTGGAAAGGGAGTAAGGCCAGGAACATTGGAGGTGGGTTTAAACTGTTTTATTATGGTGTGGATGGGAAGAGAAATGGTGTAGGGGTGATTCTGAAGGAAGCGTACAGTAAGAGTGTAGTGGAGGTGAAGAGAGTTTCTGATAGGGTGATGATCGTGAAGGTGGAAGTTGAAGGGATGATGATAAATGTCATCAGTGCCTATGCTCCACAAGTTGGCTGTAAGATGGAGGAGAAAGAAAGATTCTGGAGTGAATTAGATGAAGTGGTAGATGGTGTACCTAGGAAAGAACGATTGGTGATTGGGGCAGACTTTAATGGGCATGTAGGTGAAGGGAACAGAGGTGATGAGGAGGTGATGGGTAGGTATGGTTTTAAGGAGAGGAATGTGGAAGGGCAGATGGTGGTAGATTTTGCTAAAAGGATGGAAATGGCAGTGGTGAACACGTATTTTAAGAAGAAGGAGGATCATAGGGTGACGTATAAGAGTGGAGGAAGGTGCACACAGGTGGATTATCTTCTGTGTAGGAGATGCAACCTGAAGGAGATTGGAGACTGTAAGGTGTTGGCGGGGGACAGTGTAGCTAGACAGCATCGGATGGTGGTCTGTAGGATGGTTTTGGAGGCGAAGAAGAAGAGGAGGAAAGTAAGGTTTGAAAGAAGAATAAGATGGTGGAAACTGAAGGAGGAAGAGTGTAGTGTGAGGTTCAGGGAAGAGGTCAGACAGGGGCTTGGTGGTGGTGAAGTGGTGCCGGATGATTGGGCAACTACTGCAGGAGTGATGAGGGAGGCAGCTAGAAAAGTACTTGGTGTGACATCTGGAAATAGAAAGCAAGACAAGGAGACGTGGTGGTGGAACGAGGAAGTGCAGGAGAGCATTAGGGGAAAGAGGTTGGCAAAACAGAAGTGGGATCGACAGAGTGATGAGAAAAGTAGGCAGGAGTTCAAGGAGATGCGGCAGCAGGTTAAAAGGGATGTGGCGAAAGCCAAGGAAAAGGCATATGAGGAACTGTATAAGAGGTTGGACACTAAGGAAGGAGAAAAGGATTTATACCGATTGGCCAAGCAGAGGGAACGAGCTGGGAAGGATGTACTGCAAGTTAGAGCAATAAAGGATGGAGAGGGAAATGTGTTGACTAGTAAGGAGAGTGTGTTGAGAAGATGGAGGGAGTATTTTGAGCAGCTGATGAATGAGGAAAATCAGAGAGAGAGAAGGTTGGAGGATGTGGAGTTGGTGAAGCAGGATGTAGATAGGATTAGTAAGGAGGAAGTGAGAGCAGCGATTAAAAGGATGAAGAATGGAAAGTCGGTTGGACCAGATGACATACCGGTAGAAGCGTGGAGATGTTTAGGAGAGATGGCAGTGGAGTTTTTAACCAGATTGTTTAACAGGATTCTGGAAGGGGAGAGGATGCCTGAGGAATGGAGAAGGAGTGTGCTGGTACCGATCTTTAAGCATAAGGGAGATGTGCAGACCTGCAGTAACTACAGGGGAATTAAGTTGATCAGTCACACCATGAAGTTATGGGAAAGAGTAGTGGACGCCAGGCTGAGAGAAGAGGTGACCATCTGTGAGCAACAGTATGGTTTCATGCCGAGGAAGAGCACCACAGATGCCTTCTTTGCTTTGAGGATGTTGATGGAGAAGTATAGAGAAGGACAGAAGGAGCTGCATTGTGTATTTGTGGATTTAGAGAAAGCGTACGACAGGGTGCCGAGAGAGGAGTTGTGGTATTGTATGAGGAAGTCAGGTGTGTCAGAGAAGTATGTGAGGGTGGTGCATGACATGTATGAGGACAGTCTGACGGCAGTAAAGTGTGCAGTAGGTACGACAGACTGGTTCAGGGTGAAGGTTGGACTGCATCAAGGATCGGCCCTGAGCCCTTTCCTGTTTGCAGTGGTGATGGACAGGTTGACGGACGAGGTCAGACAGGAGTCTCCCTGGACTATGATGTTTGCAGATGATATTGTGATTTGTGGTGAGAGTAGAGAGCAGGTTGAGAAGAGCCTGGAGAGGTGGAGATATGCGCTGGAGAGAAGGGGAATGAAAGTCAGTAGGAGTAAGACAGAGTACATGTGTGTGAATGAGAGGGAGGGCAGTGGAGTGATGCGGTTGCAGGGAGAAGAGGTGGAGAAGGTGGAGGAGTTCAGGTACCTGGGGTCAACAGTGCAAAGAGTATCTGCAAGAATGAAAGGGAAAGTTTATAGGACTGTGGTGAGACCTGCGATGTTGTATGGATTAGAGACAGTGGCATTGAGTAAAAGACAGGAGGTGGAGCTGGAGGTAGCAGAGCTGAAGATGTTAAGGTTTTCGTTGGGAGTGACGAGGATCGACAAGATTAGAAATGAGTTTATTAGAGGGACAGCACATGTAGGATGTTTTGGTGACAAGGTGAGGGAGGCGAGATTAAGATGGTTTGGACATGTGCAGAGAAGGGACATGAATTATATTGTTAGAAAAATGCTGAAGATGGAGCCACCAGGTAGGAGGGAAAGAGGAAGGCCAAGGAGGAGGTTCATGGATGTGGTGAGGGAAGACATGCAGGTAGTTGGTGTAAAAGAGGCAGATATAGAGGACAGGGTGGTATGGAGACGGATGATCCGCTGTGGCGACCCCTAATGGGAGCAGCCGAAAGAAGAAGAAGAAGTGTTGGGAATTATGGCAGTTTTTTTTTTGTTTGGTTCCAGAGTCATTGTGCTATTGGAGCCCAGTAGTGGTATTGGGCTGGAATTCATTTAGGATATTTACATGGCAGCTTTCCTAATGCTCTTGCCTTTTAAGATCACATGAACATGACTGCTAATGTAATGGCTCTGCCATTCTGCTGTCTTCGCATTCTCTCACTCTTTCTTTTTGCCTCACAGTGACTTTGAGTAAGTGTCATTGTCATGGCGCTTGCTCAGCTAAATGCTTGGTGATGTGAGAAGCTTCACCTCTGATGTGATGCCAGTGGGGTGATTGATGCTTCTGTCTGCCAAGCTGGGTTGTAATACACCACACTGTCTCAAACACACACACAGTTTCTATTTTGTACAGTGATTATAAAAGTTAATTAAAGTTATTCTAACCTAAATCTAACCTTAACTTTAGGACCTGAAGGAAATCCCTTTTTCTGGTCCCTGGTTCAATCATGTTTTAAAATGTATATATTAAAAAAAAATAATAATAATTTTGTGAGGACTCTATCCTATCATGGCAGATATTATTTGGTCCCCAAAAAGGTTTATATGCATACACACTCTCCTGCAATGCTTTTGATTCCTTGCTTTATACTTGTGAGAGAGCATAGGGTCAACTATGATACAGCCTCCCCTGGAGCGCAGAAGGTTTGGAAGCCTAGCTCAAGAGCCCAAGCGCAGCTTGGCAATACTGGGGCTTGAACCCCTGACCTTCCAATCGTTAATCCAGCACCTTAACCACTGAGCTACCACTTTCCCTTAATGGGCTTTATGATATGGAGTTGCTCCTATCCATCCAGAACTGATATATCCCACATGTCGCTAATGTTGCTCGTTCTTGTTGATTTCTTCTCTATAACATCCGAAGGATTCGACCATTTCTCTTCATACAGGCTGCCCAGGTGCTTGTTCAGTCTCTTGTCATTTCGAGACTTGACTACCGCAACTCTCTGCTGGCAGGTCTTCCCCTGAACGCTATTCGTCCACTGCAAATGATCCAAAACGCAGCTGCACGACTTGTGTTCAACCAGCCCAAGTTCTCCCACACCCCCCCACTGCTGCACTCCCTTCACTGGCTTCCAGTAGCTGCACGTTTCAGATTCAAAACACTGATGCTTGCCTACAAAGCCAAAAATGGACCAGCACAATCTTACCTCAGTGACCTCATCACATCTCGCACTGCACCACGCTGTCTGAGATCCTCCAGCACTGCTCGACTGGTACCACCTTCTCTCAGAATGAGAGGTAAGTATATTTCAAGGCTCTTCTCTGTTCTGGCACAGAGGTGGTGGAATGAACTTCTCCTAGATGTCCGTACAGCAGAGTCCCTGACTATCTTCAAGCGACGACTGAAGACCTACCTCTTCCTGAAATACTTAAATTAGCACTTTCCAAGTTTGTAGAATTCAAGGGTTATATTTATATTAAGTTTGTAATCTAGCATACCAGTGTAGATTTATTTATTACTAGAGACTCAAAGCACTTTTGTACATCGCTCTGGGTAAGGGCGTCTGCTAAATGCCGCAAATGTAAATGTAAATATTTCACATAGAACTAATGTTTGTTATATAATTTGTTGGGTGTTTAATTGTTGCCCTAGCTTTGACAGGGAAAGATCATATTATTTCAAATATCCTTAAGGGATAAGTATTATTTAGATATGAAATTGTGAAGTTTAGAATTCAAAACTGTTAATAAGTCATGCTTAGTTTGTAAAAATTGACATTTTTGCAGCCTGTGGAGCCTGTGTTAGATGTTTAATGTGATCATACCATTCAGGTGTACAGTTTTTACACTGGCTGTACATTTCCTTGTCAGTGTAGTAAGGCTCTGGCTGTAATATTAAAGAAAACCAGTAGACCATCATTCAAATATCAGTAAAAACTGACACAGTGGCATACATTCATTAATGCTGAGATCCATGCTGAGCTGTCAGAGTTGTTTCAGTTTTCTGAAGGTAGCATAAATGCGTTTATTGTAGTACACTAATGAAAAGCCGTTGTCACCGCAGGCTTTGTGTGATAAACGTTTTCTAGCTGTGTAGAGAGTTTTATACATGCAGATACATGCTCTGTGTGCTTCTGCAAATGATTAAACACCAAAAAGGTGTTGTGCGTGTCGGTGAAACTAGTAATATATTTTGCACAGTTCTACTTTACTAAACAAAAGTTTACTGGAATAGATTACAATATCATATGTATAGAATATTCGATTTTCTTTGTGGTGATCTTTGTGGAATGGTCCTTACTGTAAAAAAAAAAAATGTCTTCCTACTATGCTTCTTATAATTCTCTATTAAACATAGCAATATGATAAGTGTTTGAATAATTCATTGAACATAGATCACGTCATACCAGCGCCAAATAGGTGCTAAACTCCACTTCCCATCAGCCCCACCATGCCACACATTTTCTGACATTTGCATGGTTTCACCCTGATTAGCACCATTTCCTGTGTTTCAGTAGCTTTTGTTGTGATCGTGTGGCATAGTGTCCACCATGGTCTTGCTTATAGTGTGGATCTGTTCCTCGTTCTTGTTTTCACAGTGTTTCAGTCACTCAAATGACTTTTCTTGATTAAAAGTTCTCCACTTGTATCTTTCTTTTCTACACACTCCCTGGCAAAAATCTTGATTAAACAGGGACTGAACCCATGCATAAATATTCTTCGATGCAAATTCTTTTATAACTCTAAATGTCATAGTAAACTAAGTGTATTATTCATTATCACACCAATGTTTCTTGGTTTCATATGACGCTCATTGTTGCAATTAAATGTGAATATTTAACACTGAATAGACATATGCTAGAAATGGTTTATTCAGTGTTTTACAATCTACAACACACATTATTATTATTGTGCAACTTTCAAATATTACTACCATTCCTTTTTTTAATCCATTCAGTCAAAGTCTTCTTGTGTAGGATGCCATTTCATATCATGTAGAAACATAATGAAGAAAATGAGTCTGTATTGAAGCCATGTGATGAATCTATGATAGATACAGGTGCATCTCAATAAATTAGAATATCATCAATTAGTTAATATTTTTAGTAATTCAATACAAAAAGTGAAACTCGTATATTATATAGATTCATCACCCACACACTGATATATTTCAAGTGTTTATTTCTTTTCATTTTGATGATTATAGCTTACAACTAATGAAAATCCAAAATTCGGAATCTCAGAAAATTAGAATATTGTGAAAAAGTGCTTAGTGGGCCAAAGTCATCTTTTTAGAACCGAATCTGGAAGAAGAGAGGAAAGGCACAGAATCCACGTTGTTTGAGTTCCAGTGTAAAGTTTGCACAGTCAGTGGTGGTTTGGGGAGTTGTGTCATCTGCTGGTGTTGGTCCACTGTGTTTAATCAAGTTCAAGGTCAGCACAGACGTCTACCAGGAAGTTTTAAAGCACTTCATGCTTCCCTCTGCTGACCAGCTTTATGGACATGCTGATTTCATTTTCCAGCAGGATTTGGCACCTGCCCACACTGCCAAAAGCACCAAAAGTTGTTTAAATGACCATGGTGTTGGTGTCCTTGACTGGCCAGCAAACTCACCAGACCTGATCCCCATAGAGAATCTAGGAGGTTATTGTTAAGAGGAAAATGAGAACCAAGAGACCAAAAAATGCAAATGAGCTGAAGGCCACTGTCTAAAGCAAAAGGAGCCCCTACCAAGTATTGAGTAAAAATACATTAAATTTATATACTTTCCAAAAGGTCAGCAATTCACTAAAAATGTTTTTTTGATTGGTGTTATGAAGTATTCACATTTTTTCGAGATTTTTGTTAATAGGTTTTTGTTAATTGTGAGCCAAAATAATCAAAATGAAAAGAAATAAACTCTTAAAATACATCGGTCTGTGTGTGTTGAATCTATTTAATATGACAGTTTTACTTTTTTGTATTGAATTACTAAAATAAATCAACTTTTTAATGATATTCAAATTTATTGAGATGCACCTATACTTTATTTATTGACAAATAACTAATTTATTGATGACCTCTTTTACTTTTATGGAACAGAATGCTACTTTAACCAAATTTTTGCTTTCTTAAGCAGGAAGTAAAGAAACATTAGCAATAAGTTCTATTGTAATGCAGACGTTTGATATAACAGCCTACTGTACATATTCATAAACAGCCATTATTCTGTACATCTATTCTCCACAATGCAGATGTAGGTTTTAATCATAGACCATTGAGCATTAAGATATACAGCAGTAACATCTGCATTGCCGCATATGAACATGACAAATATTAGGTATTCACAAAAGTCTGTAATTTGCCCTCTGCCAAATCAGTTGTAGTAGGCTGCATTATTGGTCAGTGCGCAGTTTGGCTTTATTGTGGACCAGTGGTGAAGAGTAGTTTCAGTAAATGTACTTTGTTACTGTACCTGAGCAGTTTTTGGCAATAAGTATCAAAGATTTAAGCAACCTTTTGTCAGGATTTTCCGGGTTCACGACGCACACTTCTGGGTTCGTGGTGCAGGTTTCCGGGTCGGCGGCCATCTTGCTGTTTTTCCCGTGTCACTCTGTATTTGAGCACATCTTAGGCTTTTACTCGCTGCCAGATTATATCACCGGATTTTCATGTTCCTGGGATATTTCTCGTCACCCTGCCTGTTCTGGTTCCTGTTCCCTGATCCTAATCCTGATCCCTGTTCTGCACTGCCTCTGCTCTGTTTTGGTCTCGACTTGTTTTTTTGGTTTGTGTTTTTGCTCTGCCCTCTATTGCTCAGTTAGCCAGCTTATGAATTTCGATTTTGGTTCTCCCTGCATTGTTCTGTCTGCTGGCTCTTTTTTTTTCTGTTTTCTAGATCTGTTTTTTGGACTGTGTTTTTTTCTTTGTGCATCTTTTCTCATTAAAACCTGCTTTCACCTTAACCCTTCCTGCGTCCTGCATTAAGGTCCTCCCTTCCATTCACACGTCCCTGACAGACCCTGCCACGTTACTATCTACTCAGCTGCATTTATGATCCAATAAATGTACTTTTTACTCCATTATTTTTTAATTGACAATGACTGTTACCACTTACATTTTGCACACCAGCTTTATGTTCTGTGGTGTATTTATTCTGCAGCAGAGACGATGTTGTTGTTAAAGAGGCGGTTGTGATGATCTCAGTTAATGCAGTGTTGAGGTGTACAATCTGATTAGTATTTTAGGAAATAAAACCTCACAAATCAACTGTTTTTGGCTTTTCACCTACAAGTGTCTTGGTGTTTAGGACCAGTGCAGTGTACATTTATTAGGGCTGTCAATATTGATGCGTTAATAACACGTTAACGCAAATTTATTTTAAAGGCACTAATTTTATTAATGCGTGCTTCCTGTTTGACCATTTTTATAAAAGAAATACTAAATAAATAAAAAAGATGCGAGATGAAATCCTTCAATGCAACACACATTTATTCACGAAGTTCTTTCTATGCTCAGATATATATAAAAAAAAAAACTTCAGCAAAAAAAAATACAAATATTAATCAATTAACATTTGTTTTACATAGCAAAAGTTAAGTTTGGTGTCCTGATGATTTCCATACAGTGGAACCTTAGATTGCCAGTAATGTGCTTTACAAATCATTTGCGGCACGTCATTTGCGAACATCGAGCATCACACGAACAACACACGACTGAGATGATGGTTCTTTCTCTCTCACAGCTTCTCGCTGATTGGTGTGTAGCCCTCAAACAGGTACTGTAGCATTCGCGTGTTGTACTGTTTACTATAGTATTGTGACCATGTGTGTTCTCATGGAAAGAGATTCTCCTTCCAAGTAGTAACCCTACTCCTCTCCTCCCTCTCAGCTCCCTTACGCCTCCCTCATGCCATGACTCTTTTCAAAGGTAAATTGCAGGTTAATTTGTTTTAGTTGTACTTTATATTGTGTACTAATCATTGGTTATTGTTTTAGATACATTAGGGCAGAGATGGCAAAAGTACACACATCCATCACTAGAGTAGAAGTACAGACACTTATGTTTTGAAAGACTCTAGTGAAAGCTGAAGTACTGACTACACTTATTTATTCGAGTTAAAGTAAAGAAGATCGGCTGAACAACCACTATATAGAACACAAGCAGAGAAAAGATGATGATGATCAGGTGATCAGGAAGGTCTCTGTTCTCAGTCATGTTTACATCACTGACTCCCTCTGTCTCATCCACGTTAACCCCAGACTTCTTGTTGCCTTCTGCCTTGTTTGTTGTTTGTAGGCTTTGTTGGCTAGCTTACGTTGTGTGTTATAGCCAGGATATGATACACCAGTGGAAGATTGGAAAAAGCTGCTTAATGACAAGAAATAGGTTGATGTGCTGAAAATGGTGCATGATGAGAAGCAAAAATATTGATCATGTCACCAAATAGATTGAAACTAAAGTAACGAGTCTGGTTTGAACATTTAAAAAGTAGAAATTACGGATATTTGTGTAAAGAAAATGTATAAGTAAAAGTAAAAAGTTGTTTAAAAAATAGTAAAGTACTGATACCAGCAAAATCTACTTTAGTACAGTAACAAAGCATTTGTATTTTGTTATTTCCCATCTTTGCATTAGTGTCAATAATGTGTACATAAAATATCAGATCTGATGATATCAGGATCCTTTAAGTAACTTGAGTAATTTGAAATACGAAAATGCATCGAGGCAAATTATTATTACTTTGTTTAGTCAATTTAACTACTCATAGAGCACTGTGTTTCCCTACGGACCATTATAACTGGCGCACCACTAACTAAACTCCAAAGCGCTCTGGACAGGTAAACATTATGGAAACCAGTTACAACCACTTTAAATAAATCTTGCCTATTTATGACCTTATTTCTTTCAATTCCAACTTTTTCCCCTCACAATTGCGACTTTATTTTTTGTAATTCTTTTTTTCCTCACAATTCCACCTTTTTTTTTTTTTTTTGCCAATCAGACAGCGACACTCCCTCTGTAGTGTCAAAAAGCTTTCCACATTGAAAATAAAATGGGTTACAATCAATAGAATCACATGGTATCAAACAAAGCCTCCTAAACCTGGAGAGAAGCAGATGAGCCTCGTTCATACACCAACAGCTTCAAATTCAGGCCGACAAATTGGTTACCGGTGGATGCACCAGAAATGTTTACAAAAAATAAAGTCGGAATTGAGAGAAGTAAAGTTGGAATTGCGTGAAAAAAAGTACCTATAAAATACCATTAAAAATTATTTTTATATGAATTATTTTGGGGTCTGTGGAACGGATTATCTGATTAGCATCCATATTTGTCCATGCCCATGTTTGTCCATGCCCAAACACACACAAAAGAACTTAAAGCTGTAGCTTTGCTGCTGTTCTTAAATTATAAACATTCAGCACTTCTGGTTCTCAGGAACCAGAAAAAACATCATGTAGGTCCAGCACTATTCCTTCAAGCTAAAGCACTTGGTTCTAAGCGGCATGATCTCACCTCGGTTCTTTATGATGTGTGAAGTGTTGAATCTGAGAAGACTTACTCCTAATGGGGTCATCAAGCGCAGCGTAAACACCGGTCCTTTTGTTATTCCTCTTTTTATCGGATATTACGCTGGGAAGTCTTCCAGATGTTCTTGTGGCTCAGGCACCCCTTCTGTTCTACACGCTCTATGGGTTTGAACTTGGAAAGCTTGAAAATTTTGCCCACTGGTGTGGAACTTCACTACGATGGATATTTTAACACTTAATTTGATGTAATGTAGTTCTGCATTTTTTTTTTTGATTGAGTAGATTAAGGGTGCTGGTCAGCTCACCTTTTTTAACACTACAACACGCAGAAGAAAGCTAATACCCTTAGTATTATTCTTAGTGTCTTCCATTGCATAAGATACCTTATGTAAGTGAACTCGGTTCAGGTTCAAGCATGTGCACTTTAACTAAAAATATCAGTTTCCGCTATAGACTCCAGTTAAAATTGCATTACTGCATTAGCGGGTTTGAAAGTACAGGACGTCTTACCAGAACCACTCAGCTATATAAAATCTCGTTGACTCCATGTTAAATAATTTATTTACCATGCCAAAGCATCCTGGACTCCTGTGCTTGGTTTTTAGTAATCTGTACTGATCTGTGTGAACAGGAATAGTCTAAAAATGTATGATGACGTATAAATGCATAAAATACGTATCATAATATGTAGATTTATAAATGTGCTTTAAAAAAGGTTTAATGCATCAGTATTTGTATGAGGAAATGTGTGACGTTAATAATGGTCTGGCAGAATGTTTTTTAAATCAGTAAAATGTAATACTTTTTTTTTTAAGCAATTTGAGGGTGTAAAAGTGGTGCATGAATTCTCTCTGTTACATAATCTAATTTCAAGCGAGGTTGTGCTAAATAAACTGCTTTGTAAAATAGTATGATTTTACATACAGAAAACGGGACCATAGGACTAATACCACATTCTGTTTTGAAAACAGCTGATTCTCTTCTCATTCAACTTCTCACATTAGGGGTCGCCACAGCAAATCATCCATCTCCACACCCCCTGTCCTCTACATCTGCCTCTTTCAACACAACTACCTGCATGTCTTCCCTCACCACATCCATAAACCTCCTTCTTGGTCTTCCTCTTTTCCTCCTTTCTGGTGGCTCCATCCTCAGCATTCTCCTACTGATTTTCCCCATGTCCCTCCTCTGCACATGTCCAAACTATCTCCCTCACCTTGTCTCCAAAACGTCCTACATGCGCTGTCTATCTAATAAACTCATTTCTAATCCTGTCCATCCTCGTCACTCCCAACAAAAACCTCATCTACCGTAAATCATTCATTATTAGTAAGAGTTGGTGACATCCTGGGACATGAGCAGCAGTGACCTATGGCGATTATATGTGGGCAAACCTATCCAATGTTATTGAAGACAGTAGAGCACACGTAATCCACCTCCCAATAGGAGTAAAGATAACAGAGCGAATGGTATCCATGTAATAATGGGAACGATGACAGTAGAGTGCACAATTGAAGAGAAGAATTTGCATGCGATCTGTTTACCAATTAGATTGAAGACTGAGGGGCACAACAAGGTGCATATTATATTTCTTTTATACATATATGATTTAATTATTTATTTAATTATTACATATATAATGACATTGTAACTCAACTCACCATAATACAGAATCAATAGGAACTTAACTGGAACTGAGACAAAAATAAGGGAAACTGGCATTGGTCATCTTTCAAAATTCTGAAGTTCCAATGTCTTGACTTTCAAAAGTCAAGACATTGGAAATAAATGATTTATTTTTTATTTTCATTTTTCAAATGATTCACAGTCTGGTACTGGTCTTTGGCTCGGTAGCTGGGCATCTCTGTACTAGAGCACACATGATCTGTTTACCATTGGGAGAGAAGATGTCAAGTTTGGTTAATGATTATAGATTACAAAACATTGCAAACCTTTTCAGAAAATGTTTGTGAGGAGTCTGAAGAACTGGATGCTGATATTTGCAAAGCGTATAAAAGTGTATGTTTTTAAATGTGCATCTTCACACAGGTTTCATTCAATGCCCCAATCAAGTCATAGTCCTTAGTATATTCAGATTCAGAAATAGTTTTTCCTGACCCTCCTTTTGAAAGGCTGCAACAGGAATTAGACCAAGAACCACATCAGCATTTAAACAAGGAATTCTCATGTGCATAATTGTCTGAGGCAAGGTGATAGGAATGCGGCTCACTGATGAAGTTCATTAATGTGACTTTACTCACAGGGCCCTGTTATGCTGTTATCACTAATTAAAGTTTTAACCTTGAAATGCTTTTCCCAAAGAGAAAAACTGGTTGGTATTCCAAAGCCAGAAATAGTTACTATGGCAGAAATAGATTTCTTTTTAATAACAGGAACCTTAAGTGTAACTAGAATTAGGATGCAGCATGTAAGGATTAGACCACTTGAGTGTGTGTATTGAAGAGACGTTATTGCGCAATATAGCCTGATACAAAGCAGAGTCACTGTCACCACCATCAGCATGCCCTGTGTATTTTATTCCTCTTATTCATCTACACATTGGCAGTTACTACATTTATCTTATATTAAACAAATAAATGAGTATTTTTATTGACAAGCAGTCAAGAGACAAGTTCCTGTCATTTGTGATATTATGGACGCTGTTACCATTTTCAAGTTTATTTGTCATATGTAAAGATGTCAGTGACAGTTTGTACAATGAAATTCTTAAGTGAGGCTCCAGGCAAACGACAGCAATATTAAATATCAAACATTACACAATATAAAACAAACAAGAAAAAAAGAGAGAAGAGTAATAATGAGGCATAAGAAAGTTATAATTATTTACATGTACATTACATATATGTGTGTGTGCAGACGTGTCTGTGTGTGTGTGTGTGTGTATATGTACGAATTATATGAATATTTACATATATGACATGACATTTTTATAAAAATATGGGCAAACTTCTTGAGTCTGAGCAGAAATTAGAGCCGCTGACGATTTAACCACTGACGTGGTGTTCAAGGACGGGACAATTGATGACAGAGGTGGACACAAAGAAACTTGATGTTCTTGACTCTTTCTACGTTGGTTCTGTCGATGTAAGGCAGATACATTATTTGCATAGCAACATTGTGCACCAAACATCTGTGGCTGACTGCGTACTTGGTTGCGAAAGAATCACTGATTCAACAAATGAATGTGACTTCAAACTTTCCTTTTCCTCACATCTTTTTTTTTTTACCATTCTGTTCTGTTCTGGCTTAACTGTGGTGGAAAACGTGCCTATACAAATTGCTGATACTGGAGACTCCTTTCCTAAATGTTTAATAACCCAGAAAATGTAATCACAGCTGTACTTATACTCTTAAAAGAAAAAATCTTTATTAATCTTTATAGGATTTATGGTATGTTTTGTCTTACTGGCTTTCTGATATCTTTCTTCTGGCTATCAAACATGATAAACAAAAAGGTTGTTTTAAATTAAATCCCATTCAATTTCTGTTTTTTTTTTTTTTTTTTTTTTTTGTCATTTGTTCTATTATTTATATCTTTCACAATATATACAAGTATACAGAGTAGATGTGTCTATCTATTTTTAGATTCACCTTATACTACATTTTATATAAACAACTATTTTTCACCTCATCTCCTTTTAAATCACTGTTAAAGATATGGGAAACAAATTATTCTTTCTCTCTATAAAATTAACTGATATAGCTGTTACTGATAGGCTGCATGAATCTACAGTGTGGGCTAGAAAGAAATCAGCCCCCAGCCTTGTTTCATCACCTGCCATGCAGAAGAGAGGGATTTAGTTGCAATACATTTAAGCAGGTGGCAAACCAATCTAAAGTTTTAAAAAAGAGCCAACAGTAGGGCAAGTAGTAGTCAGGGTAGTCAGGGCAAACAGTAGAAACTAGGCAAAACGAACTAGTCGAACAAAAGGACAAAACCAACGAACAAGAACTTAAATATTAAAAGCTATAATTAAGACGTGGCATGACTGGAAAGATGGTCATGAATGTTTTATATAATAGAGTTTATATTCTGTGTGGGTGATCTGGGAGTGTCAGGTAAGTTCTGGATCATGATATTAAGATGTGTATTGGGAATTGTAATCCTGGGCAATCAATGTCTTTGACACTGAAATTTAATAATTTACTGGTAGCGCTTGCACTCATTAGCACAAAAAAAAACCCCAACTAATTCTTAATAAGATGTTTATTAACAGCACTTGATGTGATGTGTAGCCCCGCTAGCACAGTTATCCAGCTGCCCATGCTGTCATCATGGCTAATCGTTTCTAATTGGACCTTTAAGACCTATTCATCGTTCATGGGGTGACTTGTTTCTTCAACATTTTTTTTATTGGAACTTGGCCATGACCTAGAAATCTGACTGCTGTCTCAAATATTTACAGTGCTGGATGGATGGACCAAATTCATTCATCCATCCAGGAACTGTATCTGTTTATTTAGGAAATGTAGAGGGTTAAAAATGTTCACCCAGAAAAAGATTCTGTACACATGTAAGGCATCTGGGTAAACACATGCATAAGAGAACAATAATCTTGCACTTGCGGTCTAATAATTGTCATGGAATTATACGATTTGTCAGGTTTGTGTGTCAGACATTGTGTGTGTGAGAGCGAGAGTGAGAGGAAATGAATTAACTTGTCAAGGTGTGAATAACATTCTCAGCTGTGTGACTGACTGATTCCAGGGCAAAGCACTGGAGTAAATCTCACCCATGTACGTCATTATTATCTGCTCAGCCCTGAACGCCATTCCTAAAATAGACTTACCCTTTGAGGAAAAACAATGCAAGATTGATAGCATTATTCAGCAAGGCTGTATAGGTACTTTTATTTTCGAGGAACTAATGTTTAGTTATCATAAGCGACATGAAAACAAAAAGGGGAAAGAAATGATCAACTTTCAAGCGATTCCAGCCCCTCAGATGTGACACCACCTGGATGGATGATGCATAATTTAAAACAAAAGTCAGAGCATAATTTAAACAGTTCCCTTAGTGAAATAACACTGCACTGAATTGAATATGAAAGAAAAATGGTGGACTTTGACATGATGCTATGTGCCACACAGAATTCAGAGAAATTGTTCACTCATTCAGACGTGAGCTGTTTGCATTAGCAGCTGTCTGTTGCTTTTTGTCTGGCATCGAGTGCCTACGTGGCTTTATTAGGGTTAAACAGGTCTTTGACTGGTCATTTATTTTAGCTGACGGCTTTGACAGGTCGTTAGTGTGACTCTGGCCTGATGTCGCGAGGTTTTTTTCGTAGCCAGAGTCCTGCTAAGTGAAACACAAACACAGTAACTGAGGCCTTGCTGCTGGTGAGTATCAAACATAAACTTCAGATACTTAGGGCTCACGTAGTGATACCGGGTACTGAGCTCAGTCTTGATCTTAAAAGTAGCATTTAACAACCTTTAGGTAAACACTGTAGACATGATACCCTGGGTGATTCACAGGTCAGGTCCTGCTAGTAGCACTCAGCTATCATCCATACTGTATATTGTATGTACTGTATTTGTGGTTCTTCCCCAAATTGGATTGAAATGCATTCTTGGGCTGACATCTTTACATCTAAACAGGTCATATTTTGTTTTCTTCAACACTTGAAAATATGTAAAAGATTTTTATAAACTTGCTAGTTAGGGAGATACTGTTGGTAAAAAAAAAAAAAAACTTGCTTTGGTAAAAATAACTTCATGTCAGGATGCATCACACCACTTGTTAACTTTACTTGATATATACTGAAAGATATGCATAGTTTTCACAACTATATAAACTACATGGCTAAAGGCATTTGGACACCTGCATTTTCCAGCTATTTGTGGTTCTTCCTCAAACTGTTTCCACAAGTTTAAGGCACAAAATTGTATAGGAGACCATTAAATACAGTAAGCTTGCATTTTCACTTGACTTGAGCTAGGAGAGCCAAACCTGTTTCAGCAGGACAATGCCCCTGTGCACAAAGCCATCTCTAGAAAGATATATTGTATATGGATTGGAGTGGAAGAGCTTGAGAGGCCTGCTACAGAGATCTGACCTCAACCATATTAAACACCTTTGGGATTAATTTTAGGCCTCCTTACTTTACATCAGTCCCTGACTTTTACCAATGCCTCAATCAAATCTCAACAAGCACACTTATACTCGGCAACTAGGGACTAAATTTGTAATGGGCTGTTCAAAAAGCACTTATGAATCTTATGGTCAGGTGTCCACTAACCACTATGCCCACAATCAGGATTATCTGACAAGCTTTATTTGCCTTGTGAAAAGTGAAAAAACAGGCATTCATGGAATTTTTTGTTGTTTTACTGTACTAAAGTCTTTATCGCAGCACTTATTTAGCTATCTGGCTTGCTAACTTAACTAATGTTAGCTATACTTTTTGATTGATCTGTTATAAAAGGCGGTTGCCACAGTAGTTAACCATCATACTAACTACTGGCACTGGTTAGGGATGAACAAAAATATTAGGATTGTCATGATGTGTATTAATGAATGGGATATTGTAAGAATGTGGATATAAATATTAAAATATAAATCAAATAGTGAAATCCTTCCTTTGTCTAATTAGGATTCAACAAAATGCTAACTGTGAGTTTGTGGCCTTACATGCAATTAGTTAGGAGACAAGGATATGTAATGTTAGTTTTGGGTGATCTGGCATAGTTTGGGCAGTAGTTTGTATTGTACATAAGTATTTTAGTGGTTTCTGATTTGATTTTAGATTAAAGCCAAATAGGGAGCAGTCGGCCAACCGGTTTGATTATTTATTTTGACTCGGCTTGTTGAGTTTT
The DNA here is from genome assembly GCF_946808225.1 of Silurus aristotelis. Taxonomy (NCBI): domain Eukaryota; kingdom Metazoa; phylum Chordata; class Actinopteri; order Siluriformes; family Siluridae; genus Silurus; species Silurus aristotelis. The sequence goes on along the minus strand of NC_139585.1, from coordinate 6,946,720 downwards.
TCTCCAGACGTTGTCAGCAGCTATTTTCTAATGAAGTGTTAATAGACTGTATGCTGTGAAAACTCGACATAGCGACAACTAAGAGTATTTTGACAATTAGTGCAAGTCAGAGTTCAGTACCAGTCATCCCACATTAAGCTGGTCTATCAAAATGCCAGCGCTTGGATAAGGAAATCGATACACGCATACTTAACTAATGCCATAAGGGAAATTACTTTGTTACAGCAGCGGCACAAAGCAAAGAGCACCATCTGCTTCTGAAGCATTAATGAACACCAATAGGTCTAGATGGAAATGAGCATCAGCAACTGATCACCCCATGCCATTTGCCACAAATACACATGTGCAATTCGTCTGGAACCGAACACATCACACAACTAATTTCAACACTGATTGTTAAGGAAATCAGATCCATTAGTTTTGTTGATGAAATTGGGTTTTGTGTATAATGGCTTTCATAAATGTAGCATGCTGATAAATAAAAATATTAACAGATTTATGTAGATGGCTCTATAATTACATCAGTTTACAGCAATGTATCTGCAGACATGCAAAAATGTCTGCTAAATGCATGTGCTAGCATCCTTCTGACTTGTATCGGTTATATTGTTGGTTAAGAATTCGTATTCAGTTTAGAACTGAGGTTGTTAGGCTTAATTATCCAGTAATGTATGTGGTCAGAGTTTCCATTCCAGGTGACAGGATAGATTTGGGGCGGGGGACAACGATAAAAATAACCATGCCGTAGATGTGACCGTGAATAGTACTATTATAAACAATTATAAAAGATGTTTTGGGCATTATAATATGCGTTATAATATGGTGGAATCCAGTACCAGCAGCACTCATGCAGCCCCAGATCATGATGCTACCACCGCCATGCTTGATTGTAGGCAAGACACAATTTTCTTGGTACTCCTTACCAGGGCGTCACCAAACATGCTGGACAACATTTGAGCCAAACAAGTTTATCTTAGTCTCATCAGACCACAGGACATGGTTCTAGTAATTCATGATCTTGGACAGATTGTCTTCAGCAAACTGTTTACAGGCTTTCTTATGAGTCGGCTTCAGAAGACGCTTCCTTCAGGGACGATGGCTATGCAGACCGAATTGTTGCAGTGTGTGGTGTATGGTCTGAGCACTGACAAAGCGGACCTTCCCCTTCTGAAACCTCTAAAGCACTCATTGGTCTGTTTTTCTGAAGCCAGCTTCTGCACCTGCCGCACAGCACGAGGACTCAACTTCTTTGATGGACCCTTGTGAGGACTGTTTCGAGTATAACCCGTCTTGGAAAACCACAGAAAGTGTTACTAATCTTTTTATAGCCTTGGCATCTTTGTGAAGAGCAACAATTCTAATTCTCAAAGTTCTTTGCCTTTAGGTGCCATGTTGAACATCCAGTGGTCAATCAACATGATGAATAGGACATGTAGCTTTGCATGGTTACACAACCTACAGCTGTTATTACTTAGGGTCTACTCAATTTTGTTGCCAGTTATTTTAAAAATAATGACAGAATGTTGAGTTATTTTCAAAGGACAGTAAATCTGTACTGCTATAAATCTGCACATTGACTACTATAAAATATATCTGTGTCATTTCTATAGTATTGTCACTTGAGAAGATACTAAAATAGTTGCTGATGACGTTATATAATGTCTAATACGTTTGAAGGGAATATATTGACTAGATTTTGCTTTCTGCATTCTGAATCTGATTTCCTATTAATTCGTTCTGGTGCTCTTGATTTTAACAGATTTTTTACCTGTTTATATTACAGTTTCAATGAAATAAATCTAAATTGGCCAATTTATAGTATATAATCAGAGAGATTTTTTCCTCAAATCTTACTATTGTTTCTTACTTTTACACTTTTAGATGAAAAAGTGTTCACCAAGCATCCAACCTGCTTCTTCGGTTTGGCCCTATGGCTACATATACAATATACTGAGAGATTGACTGTGTTCATCATATTCATCCCAAAGGTTTTTCAGTGGTTCAAGCTAAAAATAATGTTTTTGGTTTGTCCCTCCTATAAAACTTCCAGAGGTTCTCTGTAGAACCAAACAATACACTTTTAATTCAGAAAGGGTTTCAAGCATAATTCTAATAGAAACTGATAATGTTTTCTCCTAAGAACATCTAGCTAGATGGTAGATGGAAAAAAAAAGCTACAGTTGTCTGAATGACCTTATTACAGCATTGGTTATTTGTTTAGCATAATGTCCAGGTTTTTGGTGCTAAAATAGTCATTTAGACTTTGTCTCAGAGGCACAAGTAAAAAACAAAACAATAAAACAAATAGGTTGATTTGTTACTAGATGTCTGTACAGATTTAGTTACCATTAATTATATTTGACTTGATGTTTTCAGTAAATGTCAATTTATAATTTAAAGCCTGGTTCCTACATTCTGAGGCAAAAGCGGCACAATAGTTTATAACCTTGAACTCATTTATAAATGGTAAATCAACAGATGTAAACTATGTAGTTATAATGTGAACCCTGAAAAATTGACATTTTCTATACACTGTGTGTGGTATTGAAATAAACATTGTCAAACAGACACCTACAGTATATAGCAGCTGTATGTTTTACTGGTAAGTGCAGGCCAGAGATGAGAGTCTGGTCTGAGTAAGAAGTGCTTTTCTTCAGCTTGACACTGATTAAAGAATATTTTAAACTTCACTTAAAGTGGACAATTACTGTTTTTTTTTTCCATTGAGAAATTGGAAACATGTTTTGGTCTTACAAGGTCATCCCACCAGCAGGAGTGGCAGAGCTCGATTAAACCTCATTAATGTGGCTATTGTACAGTTTGTCATTTTTGCCCTTGTTCTGACTTGAAGTGACTTTCCTGCAAGCCTTTTAGTGTTTGTTGTTGTTGTAAATGTAATAGGCTTATGACACGTTCTCGTTTTTATCATTAGTTTTTATCGTCGACATGCAATGCAATGCGTACACCTAAACACCATTTTAATGTTTGCATTTTCACATTTAAATAAACCTAAGTTCATAGTCATGAGTCCATTAGTAGAAATACTCCTAGAATCAATAAACTTAATAAAAAGATTTATTATATACATTATATGGGCATAGGTGTGTGGATACTTGACCATAAGATCAGTCTGTGTTTTATTAGAGCTGCACAGCGTTTTTTTTAAACGCACGACGATGCCAAAAGCAAAAACTCCAGGGAGAAATAGTTGTGAAAGGAAGGAGGAAGACAGTAAACAATGACTTTCTTGGTCAGCTACTGTTTAGATGCAAGCCGTTGTAACGCGTTGAGTCTGGGTGAAGGCAGAGCTCACTAACTCCAGTTGCAACAGAAATCATATAAGCACAGACAGGTTTCCAAAACTCGTGCTTTTTTATTATTCTTGGCAACAGCGTTACGGGTTAGTCAAAGAAACGAGAAATGAGCATCAGAAAATAATAAGGACATATTCCTCGGTCTCCACACATGCAGTAATAGCGGAAAAATGCGGCGCCGGGCTATTCCCAAAATACCGCTATGCTCCTAAAGTAGGTGCAACATATTTTACCCGTTACACCGTGTTACAGACACTGTCTTTCGTTAAAGCCTGTGTAAAGTTCATTAGTTTCAATGTAGGCTTATAGACAGGTGCGGCTTATTTATGTTTAAAATAAAAATCTTTGTCAAATTCAGTGGGTGCGGCTTATATATGGGTGCGCTTTATAGTCCGGAAATTACGGTAAATCATATCTTCATAGAACTGGCTTTATGTACAGGAGCATTGCAATGGCGGAACAGGTTTCGTTTCCGAGTTCAAGTGATGGAAAAATGTAATGCTCTCACAAAGATAGACATCCTGAACAATTGTGCAGCTCCAACTTTGTGATAACAGTTTAGCAAAGAACCACATATGACTGGAAAAGTCAGGTGTTCCAATACGTTTGTCCAAACAGTGTGCTTTGAATATGCTAGATTCTAATCCACTAACTGAAAGCGAGATTTTTTTTTTTATCATAGCTTTGAGACTACCTTTGCATATTCAAGGATGTCCACTTCCTGATGTCAGTGACTTTTCTAAATAGACTTCTATCAAGCCATCACGAACACCTTCAGGAGAAGACCGGACTTTTTCCATTAATACGCACAAAAGAGAAATTGGCAATATAAAGTTAAACAAATCCACTTAAAACATTCATCAACTTTAGAATACTGTGCTTTTAAAAAAGTGACTCTATTAACCAGGTGATAAAGCAGTGCAGCTGGGTGGAAAAAAAAAACTTTACTTTTCAAAAAGGCAACATTTCTATACCAAAACTTCCCATTTCATTTTTCTGACACATTCCTCAATTTAATTGACGGTTATTAATCTCATTTCAGCACAACTCAACCTACAGCTTCACCTACTATAGGCTCATTTGTTTAAATATCCATCAAAATTTCACTTAACAGCAATACTGTATGCCAACATTTATGTGAATGTACCAAATACTGCCAAACCCCCCCCCCCCCCCCAAACACTCTCTCTTTGTGTTCTTACCTATTTATACATATTATATATTTACCTTTAGAGTAATCCCTGGTTCTGGAATGTAAGGTGAAAATCTGCGAAGTGGCAACCAAATATGTATACAGTACAGTATACAGAATACCTGTATATCTTAAGGCTTTATAAACCGTCATGACATTCTTATAATCCTTTCCTCTGCTCTTAAACACTTTTAATATTCTTAAACCTACGTCATATTAACATTAACAATTCTTAATAGGTACTTACCAGTGAAGATACTTGAATGATGAAGATAATGATTCACTGTACAGTACTAATGATGATGGAGGTGATGAGGATGAAATGAATGTACTGCATACTCAAGAAGAGCATTACAGCTCTTCTGAAAGGTAAATTTTTTAGGCTAGGAAATGCTTCTATTACCGCAAAAATAATAAAAAATAACTCTTAATGATACGACCTATATACCGCAAAATCCCGCATAACAGTGAGAACCCGAAAGCTGAAGCGCGATATGGCGAGGAATTACTGTATTGAATTTTTTTAGCTCCTTTTCTGCATATTATATTTAATTTGGGTTGTTTGGCTAATCTTTTGATGTGTGTGTGTGTGTGTGTGTGTGTGTGTGTGTGTGTGTGTGTGTGTGTGTGTGTGTGTGTGCGCGCGCAATTGCAATATATTGTCTGTCTGTCTGTCTGTCTGTCTGTCTGTCTGTCTGTCTGTCTGTCTATTTGTCTTCTCAACTGTCTGTTTATGTGTCTGCTCACCTACTCTTCACCCATTTATCTATTTATTTGTCTATGATAAAACGAGAAAATGGTATAGATATACAATATTTTTTGTCAACTTTTGATAATGTACAATGTCCTTATTTAAAGCAACAGACATTGGTACCGATCGAATGGAATCTTCTGTTATAAAAAAATTAAAAAATAATAATAAAAAAAAATTATATAACACTCCTGCAGCCCAGGCGGTTTTTGGTGCTTGTACGTGGGTGTGTGTTTGCCTATTATACCATTTATAATTCCTTGAAAAAAATAAGAGGCATGTTTTTGTCAAAATTGTGTGTTGCATTTTCAACAGGTTGTTTATATTGAAAGTCAATTTTTTTTAGATAAAAATGTTGCCCTGGTAATGCTGAAACTGCTGATCGTTCCTTTTCCACACTGCAGCTTTCCCAGCCAACTGATTATAAAACACATCAAGCTGCGCGTGCAAAAGAAATGACTGAAGCCGTCCAGCCCTTTGTTGAGTTATCGGTGCCGAATATCAATGCAGAGAGCCACCTGAGTAGTGTTTATAATTGCCTGCAGTTAGAAATGCATTGTCCTTCCTAGATGTAATAAAATCGATGAGAGCCACGGTCACAAACAGCAAAAACAACAGTTTATGCTCACAGTGGTGCATCTCTTTGTGTTACTTTGTAGGCTTTATTAGACTAATAAAAATCAGCATTTATCTGAGGGACGTTTAAATCATCCTGGGACTTTTGAGTTTATAAAATAGAAGAACAAATTTCAAGGAGTGCATTTCTTTTTCGACATTTTCCCCATGCTACATTTATCCCCTTATCCCAGCATTTACCTACCGTAATTTCCGGACTATAAAGCGCACTCATATATAAGCCACACCCAAATATAAGCCGTCTACACTGAAACTAATGAACTTTACACAGGCTTTAACGAAAGACAGTGTCTGTTACACGGTGTAACAGGTGAAATATGTTGTGGCTTCTTTAAGACCAGAGCGGCATTTTGGGAATAGCCTGCTGCAGCATTTTTCCGCTATTACTGCATGTGTGCAAGACCGAGGAATATGTCCATATTATTTTCTGATGCTCATTTCTAAGTTTAATTGACTAACCCGTAACGCTGTTGCCAAGAAAAATTAAAAAAAGCAGGGGTTTTGGAAACCTGTCTGTGCTTATATGATTTCTGTTGCAACTGGAGTTAGCGAGCTCTCCCTTCACCCAGACTCAACGCGCTACAACGGCTTGTATCTAAACAGTAGCCTACCAAGAAAGTCATTGTTCACTGTCTTCCTCCTTCCTTTCACAACTATTTCTCTTTAGAGAGTTTATCTTTTGGCATCGTCGTGCGGCAAAAGAAAAATATTAAATGTGCGGTGAAGCTTTTCTCCCGATGCCGTGCAGCTCAGAACACAGGTGAGGTGCGTTTTTTCGTTTGCGTTCAGAAATTTCATTGGTCTAATGTTATGTCGCTCAGTTTTTTGGCTTGAAGTTTCTGAAACCGAGAAAATCCCAGGAAAAATCCATAAATTAGCTGATTCGTTGTTTAAGCCGCGCGGTTCAAAACATGGGAAAAAAGTAGCGGCTTATAGTCTGAAAAAACTTTGCATAGGAAAATTTGTCAGTACGCCTGAACCGTCCCACAGCCTGCTTTTCTTCGTCATCTGAGAACCACCATGATGGTCACCGACTGTAGAACTTTTACTGTCTTATTGCTGATGAGCGTTTCATCACCGTACTGTGCTCAAAGTCTTCTGTAGATATCCATGGGTTTTACACCTTCATTCGCAAGAAACTTCTTTACCACATTCATGCACACACTGTTATCTGCCATCTTGATTAACGGCTCCCAGACTGGCCTTCGACATGTGTTCTGCCAATCAGTCATAGGACACACTAGCCAATTACTACTGCGTGTAGTACCACCACACTAGCATTCATTTTTATTCTCTATAAAATGAAATGTCCAGATTTGACCTGAACGCCCCTCTTAGTATCTGTTGGTGCCTTACAGAAAATAGGCTTTCTGAAGAGTCGCAGCAGGTATAATACAGGGAAAGTCTTTCAACTTTTAATCACGTTTATTCCTTTTTTTTTTGTGTGTGTGTGTTTGACATTTAACCTTTTGCTTTTTGCTACATTAACTAAAGAAATACATGATTGTGTAATAATATATACAGCAAGAACCAGTCGTCTGTTTGCTCAAATGCAGTCCACGCATCTCTGCGAGACGGGTTAGACATGTGTAAGGCTAAGGAATTTTTCAATTTCTTTTAAAAGCTTTTTAAGTTTTCTTTCTGTTCTCAGCCAAGGAAAAGGGAAAAAAAAGAAAAACACCTTTATGATGATCAAAAGGGTTTCTTCGACTTTGAGAGCACAAGGACACAGTCAGTCAGTCAGTCAGTCAGTCAGAAGAGACCTGGATAGTTTGACTTCTGCATTGATGTACAGCTTTACTGTGAAATTGAGTGCAACGAGTCAGATTGCTGCCGCAAGCCATAGGTGAGGAACTGACAGCTTGTACTAACCCTGACCTGGCGATTACTTGTACTTGTTTGCATAGTGTCATAATTGTAAATCAGAAGACTGTACGATCAGAATAAAAAAACTTTATTGATCCCATTGGGACATTGTTGCAGGCACAGTAAAATTGAGGGGAAAGAATAAAGTAAAATAAATATGACATTTAAATAAAATACATAAGTTATATATTAAGTGAAATGAAATGAGCAGAGTAGCAGCATGAAATGTGTAGCAGCAGTGAAACAGATGACTGAAATGTCAGACTTCAATAAAAGTTCAAGAAAAAGTAGAGCGGAAGTCTGTGATGCAAACCAACATAAAGTGAAGCTACTCTTACTTTAAGCTCTGATACTACAGCAGTCCATTACTGATATTATTATACGTACTATTTTTGTTGGAGTTCATAGTTTATAGCTTTTTATGATTCAGTTTAATATCTGCAATCTCGTTAGAAAGATCAGGAGAAAATTTCCAGTGATGTTATGAAGATGGGGTCAGAATGCAGGGTCAGCCATGATACAGCACCTCTGGTGCACAGAGGCTTAAGGGTCCTGCTCATACTTGGTGATACCAGGACTTTAACTTGCGACCAGTAACCCAGAACCTTAACCACTGAGCTTTCACATCACCTTATAACATATACTTCAAAATCTATAGCAATTGGCAGATGTTCATGTCCAAAGTAGACTCATAATGAGCTCAATTATACTCCTGAGCAATTAATAGTTAAGGGCCATGCTTAGGGGCCCATCAGTGGGAGCTACTTCTTCCCACTTGGTAACTTGGTTTTCACCAGTTTTTCTGTTTTTTTAGTGTTAAGACAAAATAATTCACAATTTCCTGAAGCTGAGAAAACCCAAAATTGAACTTTGTTCTCCCGAAGATTTTCTTTGTAACATTCACATTCAGTTCGACATTTAGTAAAATGCTTTTTATGGCTGTCCAATACTGAAGAAATTAAAATAGAAATAGAATAAAAAAAATAAAACAAATTAAATATAAAGTACAAAAGTGTAAAGTATAAACTATAAAAACTTAATGCGGCTTATATTTGGGTGCGCTTAATAGTCCGGAAATTACGGTATATATTTAATAAATACCGTAATTTCCGGACTATTAAGCGCACCCAAATATAAGTTGCATCCACAAAATTTTACAAAGATTTTTATTTTGAACATAAATAACCTGTCTATAAGCCGCAGGTCCCTACACTGAAACTAATGAACTTTACACAGGCTTTAACGAAAGACAGTGTCTGTTACAACGGCTTGTATCTAAACGGTAGCCTACCAAGAAAGTCATTGTTCACTGTCTTCCTCCTTCCTTTCACAACTATTTCTCTCGAGAGTTTATCTTTTGGCATCATCGTGCGTTTAAAAATCATCATCGGTGAAACTTTTCTCCCGATGCCGTGCAGCTCAGAACACAGGTGACGTGTGTTTTTTCATGCCCGGTTGTTTTCAGCATGACGAATGATTCGCATTTCCTGTAGACAGTCCGAGTGAGCGGCAGGTCAAACGTCAGAGGAACATCATCCATATTTATGATGTGGTGCGGCCCGATTCAGTGGGAGCGCATCTGATTTAATATAAAGAATTTCATTGGTTCACCTAAACCCGTTCGGCAATTTCATCGGTCTAATGTTAGCGGCTTATAGTCCGGAAAACACGGTATACAAAATAAGACAGAAAGATGGGTATGGATATGACAGGGATTTTGACAGAGGTCCAGATTTAAAGTGTCACAGTGTCCGTAAAGTGTTTCTGTGTTGTAAGTGTCACTGAGGTGTGCCAGTCCAGTGTTAACGTGTCAGTTGTGCAAGTGTGCAAAAAATTTGCAATAGAAGGAAATGTAGACAGAGAGAAAATTACAGGAATTTGGTGCTAGGTGGTTTCCTGCTTCAGATTCGGTAGACATTCATAGAAACAGCTTTACATCTGCGACCCTGGAGACTCCTTTTATGTCCTCACAAAAAAGTTCAATAATGACACTTATTTTTTATAATCTTTTTACGTTGTGTGCGCCTGTGTAAATGATTATTACGGAAGCCGTAACGTATTTACGATGGATATACAGTTGTATAAACTAAACTACACTACTGCTGTCAGAGCCACTGTTTTGAAAATAGTAAACCAGTCAGAATGAGGAACTGAGTACTTCTGCGGTAGAATATTCACCATGCGCAATATAATTATAGCTGACATTTTAAAGATTCATGGCTCCACTGCTGTTCCATTTTAGTGAAGGGTTCCTTGGAAGGTGTCTGTTTCGGACAGCTTTTATGCCTCGGAAATGAAGCGCATCCTGTTCAGAATGCAGCATAAATTCAGCTATCTTTAAAGTGTCCTTATTTTTTTTTGCATAATTTAGATTATTGATCAAATTCCAAATGTTAGAAATGTGCAGGTGTACACTGTTTTTCTTTTAAATATATTGTCTAAAAGTGGAATATGATCACATACCTATTAGTATATAGGTCACACTCTTATAAGGTTTTTTTTTTTTTTGGGCAAGTTTAAAGCTTACAAAAGTTTTTAATCTGCACTGACTTTTGAGTTCTGCAATGTTATTTGCCCTGCTACTATTTCCTGGAAAAAAAAAGAAAAATGATCTCAGACATGATCTTCCATTGAAGGGGGAGTTGGGGTGGGGGGTGGGGGGTGGATAAGGTGAGACTCAATTTGTCCGGTTTTGATTTGGAGCTCAAAGAAGTCAGACATGCGTGTGATTCTTTGGCACAGCACAGATTACTCTCCTTCCTGTGTCCCCTAAATCACCTGCTCCAGACCAGGTGAGGCATCAGTGAAGACTGGCTGGATAAGAACAATACTCGAGAAAGAAAAAAAAAATAACAGCCATGACAATCTGAAAAGTGGATCTGTCTGAGCACTTGGCTCACTGGTGGTGGTCTGGTTTGTTTTCGCTGTCAGCTGGGACTGTATTCTCAGACCTGAGAGGAGCTTTTTTAGGCCTAATTACTGAGCTCATTCTGATATAGCATGCCTGTTTAGTGTGTTATGATTTAAAAATAATCTTAGCGCTTGCTTTCCTATAAGTTGTATATATGCTTTTTGAATCTACAGTTAGATTTACAGCATTTCTCCAACAGTAGGAGCAAAAACTCTTTAAAGTCTCTTTAATGGGGCTTTATACTTGTCATGTGTACATTATAGCGAATTTTATTCTTCGCATATCACAGCAATGTTCAGAGCTGAGATCAGAGCACAGGGTCAAGCATGATACAGAAGTATCATGATACAGAAGCCTCTCAATACTGGGGCTTGAACCCCTGACCTCCTGTTCAGTAACCCAGAGCACAAACCACTGAGCTGCAGGTATCAACTCCTCATTAAGTTGTAAACTTTGGATATAATCAACCTTAAACTCCGTTAAGAGGAATTATAGAACATTTTATTTAAAAATGCATAAAAGAAACAAGGAACAATAATCACTAGTTTAGGTCTTTCATGAAGAGGTGGGTCTTCATCCATCGATTGTAAATACCCAGTGACTCAGCTGTTTGGACATCTAGGGAAAGTTCATTTCACCACCTTGTTGCCAGAACAGAAAATTGAGAGATGGTGGGATCATCTGAAGAGACCTGAAAAAAAAGGGAAGTTGATTGTCCATGGTTACCCCATGGTTTTGAGCAGGGGTCGAACGGGAGATTAGAGAGTTGTGTAGGGATATTGTAAGATTCTGACCCAGGGATGCATCACCTGGGATAATCAGAAGTTCAGTTTAGCTGAGATTGAGTTTCAGCTGATGAGCCATCATCCATGATGATATGTCTGACAGAATCCGACAGTAATCGTGTTATGGAGGAATAACAGAATAACTGTTGTTTATACATTTGATCAAAGACAAATGCAAATCAGAGGAGGCTGAGCTATAACTCCTTATCAAGATGTTCTAAGCCTATAAGCATTTTCAAATGTATTATTTCTTTAAATATTATATAAACTAGATACACATCAATCTATGCTAATATAAGTAAAAAGTTGGCAATAGACAGCATATTTTGGACAAAAAAATGTAATCTTAGATCCCAAATGTTTTTTTTTTCCTTTTTCCTCTCTCTTCAGTAGCTTTTAGCAAAGAGTTTTTGATATCGGAGGTTCATAGAAAAACAATTCCTGTCAATAATTCCTTCAGAGAGGGTTTTTATTTATTTTTGTTTTTATTTCTTTGTTGTAATCACCTTTTCTGTCACTGCTTTAGTTTCCCATTGTGTTCGGTTTGTCAGGTTTACATCCTTTGCTACAGTGTTAGAGTTAAAGTCCTTGTTTATAATTCCTCATCTTTGGGTTTTTGTCATTTTGGATTTGCTTTTTTAAATGCTGGCTGGTGTTTTTTTTGGACTAATACTATGAATTATGATGACAATTCAAGAAAATGCCATTTATATGCCCTCTGCCCTTTTACCGCTTGTGACATTTCTCATAAAAGCATAATCTGTTTGGTCTGTCCGACTTTTTTTTGTATTGTATGGTTTTTATCCTACTGAATTAGTGTATAGTATGTTTTTAATGCCATCTGAGATTTTACCATGTGGCTTAAGTAATATGTGGAATCATAAAGGGTATTAGGTTAATACAGCATTTGTACAAATTTTTATTTAGCTTAAATCAGAAATTTTCTCATGTGGTGCAATTCTGAATTCTGTGATTTGAAGAGCAGATATGCTGGTAGCAGATAACATGTTTTGTTTTCTGCTAGTCTTATCAAAGTCAGGATCCAAACATTCTTTTTTCTTTTTTTGAAAAAAAATTCACCATCACTTCTCCTTTGGTCCTCATTCCCCTTCTCTTAACTATTGCTATTGTAGCCAAGTACCGTCTATTCAGGGAACATGCTGAGTGCTGAGGCACTGTATCCTTTGGAGCAAACATGTATCAGGTCATAAATAAAAGATTCTTAAAAAAACAAACAACAATCAAGGGCCTGTAATAAATGAATGGGTGAGTCAGCCACGCCTGTGCTTCCTGTTCTACCACTGACTCATTACATATAACGCACAATTGTCACACTTATGAGAACAAAAAAACTGACGTGACTAAATTTAACCAGCCATCAATTTTCCAGCTCAGGGATGATACACAACACTCTTGGCATTCTAACATGATGTCTTAAATACTAATTAGCAGTTATTTTTTGCTCAGGATTTTGGCTGTTGCAGCACAAAACTTAGAAATCCAGACTATTACTTTACAAAGATCTGCTAGAAATCCTATAGTCTACCACAGTGGGGGACAGAAACGAAGTAAACATAGTTCGTTACTGTACTTACGTAGCTTTTTCACGTGTCTGTAAATTACTAAAGTATTTCCATTTGGGGACATTTAACCTTTTACTCAACTACATTTTGCAAAATCAGTCTTTTCTTTTTATTTAAAAACTTTCTTTCGGCTTCTCCCATTAGGGGTCACCACAGCAGATTATCCGTATTCATGATCCGCATGTTTGATTTGGCACGTTTTTACGCTGGATGCCCCTCATAACGCAACCCTTCCCATTTATCCGGCCTTGGGACCGGCACCAAGAGTGCACTGGCTTGTGCAACCCTAATGGCTGGTGTTGGTTCCCTAACCGGGGATCGAACACGGGCCGTTGGTCCATCACACAGCAAGCCACCAATCACCGTAGAGCTCTGTTTTAAACTTGTTTTGTTTGCCTTCATAGCACGAACATACAGTTCAGCATCAGTTCAACAGCAACCAGAACATTTAGAGAGTAATAAATGATGGAAGAAACTTCTGTCTTCAACTTGCCACAACACCAGTGGCCTCATTTGCACTATTTCTCTTGAAGTAGTTGAAATGAAGGTTTTAGGTTCATAATAATTTGAATAGATATCAAATAGTGAGTCGATTAAGCAGAGTGTGACAAAAATGATAATAGGAACATATAGCTATAATAAATCATGTACATTTGAAGGCAAATACTTTTGTACTTTTACTTGATCGAAAGTTTATTGGGAGCACTTTTACTTTTACTGGAATAATATTTTACTTAGTGTATCTCTACTCAACTCAAGTACATGGTTTTTGTACTTCGTCCACCACTGTTTTACCGCAGTAAGACAGAATTGAATGAATACGCATAAATGAATACGTTCCTCAAATCATGAGATAAATTCTAATAAAAAAAAAGCAAAAACAAGACTCTAAATATATATTAAATGTCAGCGCCAGTGTAATTAAAAATCACAACTGTGCCAAAATTCTGCATAACAATTGCTCTACTAGTGGAAATACACTATATGGACAACACCTGTCCATATAATTCATATGTGCCAAATGTAAACTCAATTTGTGCACAGGGGCATTGTCGTGCTGGAAACGGTTTGGATCTTCTAGTTCAAATAAAGGCAAAATTGAATCGCATTCAAAGACATCCTATACAATTGTGTATATAGCCACATACAGTATGGCTAGAAAGTCAGGTATTCCCAATACCTTTGTTCCTAAACAGTATTGTAGCTACTGAGGAAGCTTCAACAGTTGAAGCTTGACGGTTTTCTAAATATGTAGCTCACATTTGTAGATTCATGCTAACCATGTCCCTTGTGGATTTCCTGGAAGCTTCCTAATTCATGTTTATCTCAATCTTCTAAAATCAGAAGATATGTATACAGTGGAACCTCGGAGCTCGTGAGGGTTAGGGACCAAGACCGGTCGCAAGTTCCGAATTTTCGTGACCTTTTGATACTCCCCTTCCAACCCAGTAAAAATGAGTAAATAACACTATTTCACTCCATAACACTTAATAATTAGACTATTTTAACAATACTTTATGTAAATTTACAGCAATTACAATGCTTAATTAAAAAAATAAAGTACAGGTACAGTAAAGTATGCAGTAGAGAAGTACAGTATAATAATACATAATAAAAATAGTTTTAAAGGATTTTTTAGACAATTTAATGAGATAAACCTTGATTAGAAATGTTAAAACTAGCGTTTTGAGCAGCTCGCGGTTGCTCGCAAGGCCGATCTGAATGAGAGTTGCCGGTCGGAATGAAAGTCGCGAGCATGCGAGGTCGCGAGCGCTGAGGCCGCGAGCTCCGAGGTTCCACTGTATAAGGAATGTATCATTTGCTTTACCTGCTGAAAAATCTAGAAGTAGACAGCAAGAAGTAGACAGCAATTTCAGGTAAGTAAAGTGGGAAATGTTCCAGGGTGGTTATATTAAATACAAGCATCCATGGAACTCTGCTTGACAAATAAAATTAGTGGATCGGAACTAACTGCTGTATAAACCACTCATCAGGAATCCTCAAGAACCCAGTTTGCTTTTGGTGTAACTATCGCTTTGTTTCACCAAAAGCACAAAGGTCCAAGACTTTTTTCTTAATGGACCTTTCTGTTATTCCTGTGTTGATGCGTCAGCTTGCTTCGCTGTTGCAAATTAGCCAGCTTTTCCTAAACAGCTGTTGCTGTTCAAATCATCATTAAGACAGATGTGTGTTCAGATGGGTGAACATCTGCCAGCTCTGAATGTAACAAGCTCCTGTTAGCCAATACAGTTCTACAAAACATTGAATGAATGACATTAAATAAATTATGAGTCATTAATTCTAACTGACGGCCCTTGACAAATTTACGCACACAAGTTATTATAGGGTTGGATGTCAAATTGTTTTCCGACGAAGTGCATAAACATAAACCTGTTGAGTCATGTAAAATATGGAGTACCGCTTTGCTGCAGGTCCATGTCCATCATCTGGTATTGTTTTGTAAAATCTGCAAGGGTAGTGTTGTGCTATTGTATTTGGTAGAAGTAAAAGAAAAAAATTGCACAGTAAACAATTTCTTTTTTTGCAAATACATGCTTACTATGATAGTCTTTATGCTAATATACTCCCACAACATCCCCATACACATTAAATGTATCTGTGTACACTAGGGATAAAAGGTTTACACTAGGGTCAGTTTCAGGCCAAAGAACACAACAGAAAGTTTCCAAGAAAGTTTGGGATCATTTCAAACTAAAATATAAAGAAAAGACCGTACAGCGCGTTAACCTTTATAAAACTAATTTCAAATAGATTTTTATATTTATGCTTTTTGATTTATTTATATATTTGTATTTGCATTTTGATGTAATATGACAAATGCTTTAAATGGGTTTAGTTTTCACTGATATTGTTGTGTGCAATTTCAGCAATAAAAATGTGCATTTTTCTAAAAAGGACACAAATTACTTGTTCATTTTAAGAGACCCGTCCTATTTTGTATATTTAGTGTTGCACTTTGATGAAGATAAAGTACTTGTGGCATCATGAAATGAAAAATACAATAAAGGATACTCATAACTATTGAGCAGCATACACTAGCTCCATTCTGACTTCTAACACATGGCCCTTTCACAAACAAGCCATTGTAGTGCAAAAAAAGAAGATGCAGCTCTACCTCTACCATGTTAATCTGTATTCTATGTTACTCTTAGGACACACATCAGTCTCCATAGTGTGATATCTAAATAATAAAAGTATAGCACAGCTACTGAAAAATTATATATAAATAAATTGGTTTTGAGCGATTTAAATATGTTAAAAACGATGCATTGTGAAACAAATGCCAACTTGTATCCGATGCACACTTTTTTAAAATCTAAGCATCACATCGTTACCTTTTATGCCGATGCGCCGATGCGAATCGGTGATTCTTACCATCCAGAAAGTTTCAATCCCAGGATAGCCAGGAATCCACTTATATCCATGTGAAGGAATGTACAGGTTTTGTCTATTTAAGTGACATGCCCTGTATGCGGTTTACTCTTAATAAATGATATCCTAAGTGGTTTGGCTGTACAGTGAATGTAGATACACGTTGTCCAGCCCAAATTATTCACAGAGGAGTCCCAAATAGATTTAGTCAGATCATGAGGGTTTCACCTTTAAATAAAATAATATATATTTATATTTGTATTTATAGCAGTGGCAGGGCTGTCCAGCAAGGCCTTCTCTGCATGTATGTATTTAATAATTTACAATAGTCTATTCTCTTCATTTCACCACATTTCTCTTGGTTGTGCTGCTTCCGGTAGTGTGTGTTTAGGTTCGAGTTTCTATCCAATCATATTTCAGCCATTATATTAAAGAAAGAGGCCTTTAGAATCAGTGTCTGTAGTGTAAAATACATGTAGCTTGAAGAAGTTGGTGACACCACAGCGCGACCATCTAGCAGGCACACAATAACGTTGACATTTTCACATTCTTTGATTGGATGGTCAGAGTGTGCACTAGTCAGAGCCTGCAAACCGCATCTGTAGCAAACTGCACAAACTCAAATTATATACCTTATTTTGACTCTCTCCTTTTGATGTATATATATACAGTACAGACCAAAAGTTTGGACACACCTTCTTATTCAAAGAGTTTTCTTTATTTTCATGACTATGAAAATTGTAGAGTCACACTGAAGGCATCAAGGGCTATTTGACCAAGAAGGAGAGTGATGGGGTGCTGCGCCAGATGACCTGGCCTCCACAGTCACTGGACCTGAACCCAATCGAGATGGTTTAGGGGTGAGCTGGACCGCAGAGTGAAGGCAAAAGGGCCAACAAGTGCCAAGCATCTCTCGGGGAACTCCTTCAAGACTGTTGGAAGACCATTTCAGGTGACAACCTCTTGAAGCTCATCAAGAGAACCTACAATATGACATTTTTCAGTTGTTTCACACTTTTTTGTTATGTATATAATTCCATATATAATTCCACGTGTTAATTCATAGTTTTGATGCCTTCAGTGTGAATCTACAATTTTCATAGTCATGAAAATTAAGAAAACTCTTTGAATGAGAAGGTGTGTCCAAACTTTTGGTCTGTACTGTATATAAAAAAGACTGTATTCAGACAGAGAAAAAAATGATCAACAAAACATTATTCTTGGCGATGTCTCGGTATGATACACATGGAGAGACAGGATAAAACGTTGGACTGAACAACACTTCTTCTAGGCTTTAATTGTGAGCATTCCAGTATAGAGTATAAACTGTATATCAATATTTGCTCACTTAATATTTACCATCTGCCATCACCAAAGCGACTGATCAAACAAATGTATCTGGACTGTTTAATGTGATATTACCTGATAATCGCTAGTTTTCAAATAAATGCCACATGAGGGGTCAGACCTTTGATTGGACATTATACAATTTAAGGCTAAAAATAGCAGCATGCCGGAGATGCTGTGTGTTGGTGTGTGTGTGAGTGTGCGGGTGTGTGTCATTTCTATATACTAATTTGTTATATTAGTTTTTTATTGAAAGTGACATATAATTGAGCTGAGCAAGAGTCTTTGGCAAGGCAGAGATTTAAACTCACAACCTTGTCATAAGGAGTCTAATCTACACCCACGCTGCATTGTGGGAAATTTGATTTCACACGCAGGAGCAAAACTCTCTGGGTAAAAGGATACAGTTCAGTATAGTAGCTTAAGTGCTTAAAGCATTGGACTTTGGATCCAAATGTTGTGATTTTAAATCCCAGCCACACCAAACTGCCTCTCCTGGGCCCCTGAGCAAGTCCCTTAACCCCGTAGCTGTTCAGTTGTATGAATGAGATAAATGTATGTCACTTTGGATAACAAATGGCTTATATGTAAATGGTTCCAAGATTAAATAAAGGTCATATCTATACAAAATGCTTTTTGTTTCTACCGTGATGTTCCTTGCACTAGTTTTGTTTTTGTTTATTAGTGTTATGCCTTGCGTTATTTTCAGCAGCTGCATTAAGAATTAATGTAAAAACATGTTTGTTGTCACGGATCCACCAGCCACACCCTCGCCAAACCCGCCAATCACTCCAAGCAGCTCACCTACTTACTGATCATCCACACCTGGTCCAAATCAGTCACCACACTATAATAACCCCATTTACCCACAAGCTCATTGTCCGTTCTACAGCTTAGGCTTATGAACATTTCGGACTACCCAAGCTACTCCGTTTGGTTTCTCTTAGTGTGCAAGATTCTGTGTGTTTTTTGCTCTTACTCTGCCACAGTTTTCTCCTGGTTTAGTTTACCCTGGTTTGGTGCTATTTTTCGTGCTTTCTGCCTTGCCCTTTTTTGTTTCTCATTAAATGGGCGTCGTTGAATTCACTCCGGTTTCCAGTACTTTCTTTGCGCCTGACATTTGTTGAGATCTGTTTTTTTTCTTTTGCCTAGTAATAGCTGATGGCAAGCACAGCAGGAGTAAATAAGAATAAATGACAGCTAATTTGTTTATATTGCTATTATAAAAAATATATTAGTAATGTTAGTTCTTTCTTTCTTCTTTCGTTCTTTCTAACAAATGAAATAAGATTAAATAAACAAAAAAACATTTGTTTATTTAATCCTAACAATGTGAGAGCCGGGATTCATTCTCACTAGCTATAACAATATTAGCAATGCTGTCTGTTTGGGGGGGGGGCTTCATCTTCTCTTTCTCATCCTTTCAATCACAGCCAGCTGTGGGCATCTGCGAGCTTATCTAGGAAGAATTGGGTTAGATTTCCGCTTTCCTCTGATGGTTTGATGCTGCACTGCTGTGGTAAGAACAACTGTTGTGGTTGACTGGCTTTACATGTCCCACAGGAAGCATGGTAAGCACACCACCAAAGAAGTGGTATCTCATTGGTTAAGACTCTGGATTACTGATTGAAAGGTCGGTGGTTCAAGCTGGAGACCTGCACTCCCGCGGGACCCGATGCAAACCAGTGCGGCGCGGGACAAGATTTAATTGGTGAATGCGGGTGCGGGCGATAAAATACTCGTGTGTGCGGCTTGCGGGAGAATAAAATCATTCGTGGGACTCCCACAAAATGGTCTTTAAAATATTAAATAAAGACTAAATTACTAAAAACAAATAAACTGTTATGTATCTACTGCACAAAAGCAACAATGGCAACTAAAATAAAATAAAACAATGTACATGCACAAGATCGGAAGCGAACTTTCGCGTGGTTCATGCGCGGTAACTACTAGAACACACAATGGCAGGACAGCGGAGAATCACTAAGTGCTACAGATATTGCTTCATTATTAAAGAAATGTCTTTAGTTCAAGCCCCAGTATCGTTAAGCTGCCATTCTTAGGCCCTTAAACAAGGCTTTTAACCCTCTGTCCTCAAGGGGCACAGTATCATGGCTGGCCCAGTGCTCTGACCTCAGCTTCTTAATATCGCTGGGATATGTGGAGAAAGAATTTCACTGTGCTGTAATGTACATGTGGCATCTAAAAGCACCTTTATCTTTTTTGTGTGTTCACTCTGCCTAGGTGGAAGTTGATGGTTTTTGACAGGTTCCAGTGTTTCTCAAACTGAGTGACTTACAACTGAGCATTTCAGGGTTAAGGGCCTTGCTCAAGAGCACAGCAGTGGTAGCTTGGTGATGCTGGGATTTGAACTCATGACCTTCCAATTTGAAGGCCAATGCCTTAACCACCAAGCTGCCACTTCCTATTCATTACAATAAAGGAAGCTAATGCCTCTGAATGGACACGTCACACAGTGCAGTCAAATTACACTAACATTTAAAACTGTTAAACTATCAATCCATCTATCCATTTTACTAGCTCTTATATAAACAGGGTCACATGGTGACCCAGAGCCTATTCCAGAGACCTTTTACTAACAATTGTTTAGAATCTGAATTTTTCTTTTTTTTTTTCCTGAAATGCCATTTAGCAACAATGCATGTTTGTGGACTGAGAGGAGGAAACCAGAGAACCTCGAAGAAATCCTTGAAGCAAAGAAATGAATAAAGCATGCAAATACCATGCACACAGGGCAAAGGCAGGAGTCGAACCCAGGAAATGTAAGGCAAACGTGCCAACCACTAAACCGCCCTGCTCCTAACTTTGCTATAAAACATCTTAGATTGCATTTATATCTGAAAGCCGTGGAGCGAGCTGTGATTCAGCGAGCTGCCCCTGTTCGCTGGCAGGAGCTTTATGACAGATTCTGTCGCCACGTTCGGGGAGTTTGGCAGCATCCGAGTTTGCATTAGAGAGCGAGCTGCAGGATGAGTGCACTTCAGAGGAGAGCGAGGCAGCAGGAACATGCTGATCGAATTTAACTCAATCTTTACCCTCCTAGAAGTGTTGGCTGTGTGTAGTGCTGTGCTTTAGCTAAGCAACTTTGTAACACCGAGTGTTTGTGTGGTTTTTGTTTTGGCTAATTACTAGTGCGGGTTATGACCTAACAGTACATATTATCATAGATTTACATGAGCCATAAGTAGCTGATTAGACATTCAAATGTATTTTTGGAGGCAAAAATTTTAATGTTGGTTATTAAATTATTTAATTTGTAGAATTTTCTAAAGCTTTTACTATAGTGTGACAGCTCTGGGTTGGTTTCTTTTCAGAACATAAACTACAATGATCTTTAGCTACTGTATGATTGTTCAATTGTAACAAATCAAAATCGGAGCAAAAGTGCGGTAAAAATTACTAATTACTAATACCACAGCTCTGGGGTACCAGGGACGATCCCAAGCTCTGGTTGGGATCAGTTGCTCAATGGATAAGATGTTTGACTTCTGATAAGAAGGTCATTGGTTTAAACCACAGCACCACTAAGTTGCCACTGCTGTGCCCTTGAACAAGGCTCTTAACCCTCAATTGCTCACTTGTATAACTGAGATAATTGTATAATTGAATAAGAGCATCTGCTAAATATCATAAATGTAAATGGTTGTCAGTGTGCAGTTTTAAATGTTGTTCCTGTTTCTCTGAAGGATTCCTTTTGGGTTTCATGATTATGGAAATATGGCTTACATGGTGGTAAATTGTATCTTCTAAGGGAAGACAATGTGTGTTTGCATGGAGCATTGTAATCAGTTTAAAAGTCCAATCCGAATGAAAATGCTCCATATAAACACCTTAATTGGAATAAAATTGCCCAAACTAAATTAAATTGTGATCAGTTTTGAGAGGGGTGGTATAAAACCTTCCTATAAACGGAACAAAATAAAAATTCTGCCATGCAAATGCTTTAAACAGATTACTGCCATTGATAAGATCCATTTCTTGAGGGACAAAATGCGCCTCCTCAAATCTCCGTTCGATTTTGGATGATTCTCGTCAACTGGCTTCCGTATCAGATCTCATATCAGCTCATTCATCATTCTCTTGCAGAAGATGTACACAAACTTTTTAATGTGCTCTTGTGCACACCAAATTAATTTGCCATAACAAGGTATTCCGCACAGCTTCCGAGTTTGTATAATACAACTTCGGCACACATAATTAGGGCCATAAACCCCTCTACTAGTCTACAAAAACTTCATGTGAATGACTGAAAGTTTAAGTTTTCTCAATTCTAAAATCTTGTCCCCACCAGTCCTTATTTCAGATCCTCATCCATTTGCTTCTGCTTTTTGGAGGAGGGAGGGGTAGGATTGAGATGCTCCTTAGAGATGCACAGCCACCTTCCTGCATCCATCTTTTCCTCACACATTCCATCAGTAGTTCAGCTACAAATTCACACTGCTGCTTAATTAAGAGCAACACATTACAATTAAAATAGCACGCATAAGAAATAATGGAACTCCATGTTGACAGGAACAAAACATGGCAAATGCAAACACCATATCGGATTAGATAAAGTCTCATGAAAACAGTCCACTGAATCTTTTTCCACCGGGAATGATGAGGAAAGTGTACATGTAAACGTGGCTGATGTTTAATGTGAATTTCTTTCTTTTTTTTACTGGCAAAGTGTGTAAAATTATTTAGGAAAGGCTACAATCAAATCTACCTTTCTGCTTTATATCATTTGTTATAGAAAATCTATAATTATTTTTCATAATATTCTACTTATATTTTTCTCTTTCGAATTGTGATATTTTGTTTATGAACAATTAATGACCCCGACTTGTGTTACATTATCTGTGTTACATTATCTGTGTTACATTATCTGTGGAAAATAAAACATTACAAGGTACTGTATGTGGACACATATAGCCAGCTGACAAATTAAAATAAAACCCATCAAAATGTATGTACGGAAGATGTTTGGGTAACCAGATCAGTGATTTTCCATCTGTGAATGGCTGCACTGCTTTGGCAGGACCATGTACTAATAATAAATGAGCGATGAGCCACATTTATCACCTTCATCTGCCTAGCAAAATATCATAAAAAATATATTTTTAATGTGCAAGAAAGTAAGTAAAATCAAATCAATTTGATATAAAGGTAGTTTTTGCAGTCAATTTTGTCATATCTCAGTCAGACGGGAACCACAATTTACAGCAAGCACACCACTACCTGCAAATATGGCTGACACGAATAGCAGTTCCCAAGCAGGTCTTGTTAATTACAAATGCAGGCACTCACACACACACACACACACACACACACACACACACACACACACACACACACACACACACACTATTCGAGAGACCTTTACATTCAGACTCATTACAAAGTAACACTTTGTGACCTGTTCCATAGACTTCATGAGTAGTAAATACCACCTATTGATATCTTGCACGCTGTTTTTTGCCTCTCTGGTCATTGTCTGGCTATTGCTTGTTTTTTTTTTATTTCAGTTTTGCCCTTTGAATGGAATTATTCCTCCTGACTGGTTTGAACTGCACTTCCATGCAGAATTTTTCCCACCTACACATGACTCCTTATTCTTCAAAAAGAATTGTCTGTCTGTCTGCATCCATCTTTCAATCTATCCTTTCTATCCATCCATCAATCCATCCATCCATCTACCAATCAGAGAGGGCATACATGCTTTCTCCAAAACACATGAAGCCATCTACATCTTTTCAAACTCCTGCTTTTGCTGTGCAACAAACTCAAAGGAAAGTGCTTTTTGCCATCTTCCACATACATGAGCTTAAAGCTGCACACAATTTGGATAGTATTGCTTTGATTAACAGAGGGTAGATTATGCTTTTTCCTTCTACCCAGACAGAATGGCCAAATGTTGCTCTATTGGATCAGACATGGTTGGCTGTGAAACGGTTCAGGATAAGTCTACATTTTTTCAGAAGTGTTCACAAAATCAGCCAATGGGTTCAGAACATCGTTGGATAAATTGTTTACAATTCTCTGCGACTGCACAGGAAAGATAAAGATTCCTCATACAAAAGGCTCTTTCAAAGTCAGATATGATGAGCAGCAATTATAGGGGACGAAGTAATGTGTGTTAATTAACCATAACGTTGTGAATGCCTGAGTTTTTTATTGGCTGTATATTTAAACATTCTTGCTTTGTCGCTTTTTGTATCAAAAGAAATAAGGGGATGAAAGCAGTTCTTGCTATAAAGGCAGCTGTTCAGAAATTGTTTTGCTCGTTGTTGAAGGTTAGCTTCTAACAAAGGTCAGCATGTGCTCGGTCTAGACTTTGAAAGATTCTGATGCTGTCCTTTACATGCAAATGTGAGAATATATGTAAAAAAAATTTTATGACTTTCAAATAAAATCAAATGTTCAGGCTCATATTAGGACTATTCAACAAAAAAAGTGTGTCCGTCTCAGCTTTTAGAATGTCCCCCTCTAATATATATTTATGAACTTAGCACTTTTTATGTTGTTGTGTCGTCCAGGTCACGCATGTGATGTGTGTCAGTTAGGACAGTGTCTAAGGGGCAAGAAGTGGACACTGCCCGTAGTGGACACTGCCGAGGCGGGACCCTGTAGATGTCATCCTCTACATCAGGTAGGTCCATCTCAATGGTCCTCACACTGCTTTACTGGGTTTTCAAAGGCAGCTTTTGTTGTATTTTCAATGCATCACTTTTTTAGCAAACTATTGAGTCATATCCAGAAAAAGAGTGATTACAGCAAAGATCTTACATTTGCATAATGTGAAGGAGACACAAAGCTTAAATCGGTATTAAAAAAAAGGAAAATTCACTACTCTTGCATAATGCTAACTGGGATTTTTGATCCTTTAGATGACAACTCTGGTTGATAAGTCCTGCCAGATGTTGTATTTTGAATATAAATGAGAGATTTCTCTCTGGGATGCAGGTGTAGGTAGTTTGTGAGTTACAATGGTTTAACTTAAGATTTTTTTATTTTGACGATGACATAATGATACAACAAAAGACACATCGTTTCTCAACTTTCCACTTCAGGATGTCTCACAGGTGCTCAATAGTGTTCAGGTCTGAAGACTTCACCTTCACCTTCCTCAGCAAGGCAGTTGTCATCTTGGCGTGTGTTTGGGGTCTTATTAAACTGGAAAAAGGTCCGTTTGGCCCAGTTTCTGAAGGAAGGGCATCATCTTCTGCTTTAGAATGTCACAGTACATGTTGGAATTAATGTTTCCCTCAATAAACCACAGCTCCACAGTACCAGCAGCACCAATGCAGCCTTAGACCATGATGCTACCACCACCATGCTTAATTGTAGGCAAGACACAATTTTCTTGGTTTTTCTCACCAGGGCGTCACCACACATGCTGGACACCATCTGAGCCAAACCAGTTTATCTTAATCTCATCAGACCACAGGACATGGTTCCAGTAATTCATGCTCTTGGACAGGTTGTCTTCAGTAAACTGTTTGCAGGCTTTCTTTTGAGCAGCTTCAGAAGAGGCTTCCTTCTGGGACGACTGCCATGTAAACCGACTTGTTACAGTGTACGGCGTATAGTCTGACCACTGAAATGCACTGCAACCTCTAAAGCAATGCTGCAGCACTCATGCTTCTGTTATTTTGAAGCAGCTTTTGCACTTAACTTCTTAGATGGACCCTTGCAAGGTCTGTTCAGAGTGGAACCCGACTTGGAAAACCTCTGTATGACCCTGGCCACTGTACTGTAACTCGGTTTCAGGGTGTTACTGATCTTCTTATAGCCTTGGCCATCTTTGTAGATAGCAACAATTTTAATTCTCAAATCCTTAGAGAGGCTTTGCTATGAGGTGCCATGTTGAACATCCAGTGGTCAGTATGAGAGAATTTTACTCAAAGCAGCAAATTTTAACTGCTCTAATACAAGGTACACAATTTTGTATGGTTCTGTTAAGCAGACAAAATCATGAACATGATCAATAGAACATGTGGCTTTACATGGTTACACAACCTACAGCTGTTATCACTTAGAGTGTGCTCACTTTTGTTACCAGAATCGGGAGTTTATCTATTGGCATCGTTGTGCGTTTAAAAATCACCATCGGTGAATCTTTTCTCCCGATGCCGTGCAGCTCAGAACACAGGTGAAGTGCGTTTTTTTCATGCCCGGTTGTTTTCAGTGTGACGAATGATTCTCATTTTCTGTAGACAGTCCGAGTGAGAGGCAGGTCAAATGTCAGAGGAACCTCATCCATATTTATGATGTGGTGCGGCCCGATTCAGTGGGAGCGCGATTTGATATAAAGAATTTAATTGGTTCATTGGTTCATTTTGTAAGCTTGGGGGTAATGTATTATGAAGCGGCTGGAGCCCCTTTAAGAAGGTAGAGGGGATGGAGGTAAGACATGTGACCGAGGCATCATGACAGGCATCAAGAGTGAGTCATAGACACATGTGGTGGAGAGAATCCGGTCATTTTCCAAAATAAAACATCGTTCAGAATTAGATAATAAATAAAACAGAAATAATGTGTTATGTATTCTTTCTGTGCAGCTCGGTACTAATTGACCCACGGACTGGTGCCGGTCCGTGGCCTGGGGGTTGAGGACCACTGGGCTAGGCCATGTCGCAACTTAGGATAAAAAGCTCATTTTATATTTGTAACAGATCAAAATCCTGTAGGCATTTGCAGACGAAGTTTTAAACCATTGTTCTCAGGCAGGAGGAAAAGAGGAAGGCCAAAGAGGAGGTTTATGGATGTGATGATGGAAGACATGCTGAAAGAGGCAGATGTTAAGGACAAAGTGATATGTAGAAGTAGGCATAAACCAATGTAGCAAAACTGTTTGCATTACTAACAGTCGAAAGCTGTCTTCATGCAATCTGAATGGCATCATCCACAGAAACCACCAGTGTTTTTTCAGCTGTCCATGTAAAGCCATTCTTAGCAGCAGAAAATGGTTTCCAATTGATGAGAATTCCTTCAGTGTATCTGAATAGATCAGGCAGATCTTGAGATTATAAAAGGAATTGGATCACTGGTTTCTCAGAAGCATTATATCTTGACAGTTACGAAAAGAAAGAGAAAAGTTTAGCTTATTGTATTAGACTATATGCTCTCTTTAAACTCTCACTGTGCATTTAAAAGCCACATTTCTTCCGATCTTATCTGACAGTGTTGAATCTGTATTCCATGGCTAGTCCTCTGATTTATGAGCAATAGTGCACAATATATCCAGGGTACAAACAACCCCCACGGTGTATGTAAATGTAAATAACATGCTGCCTAATGATAACTAAAGCCAGCAGGTACTTTAAGGTCATTGTTGTTGTTTTTAATAGAGACAAAAATGCTTGCAGTAGCCACCTTTTTTATTTTTGTGGTATGAGGTTGCTAGGCGATTTGTAACATTCGGATAGTTTATGTAACAGTATCACGATGAATGCATTTCCAGAGCTCACGCTGTCTGAATTCAGTCCGGTATCTTTTTAATCTACCGCTGCACTATAGACTAAGCAGTTTCTGTATTTGAATAAGAGAAGGAATGAGTTTTGGATGCAGGAGTTCTTAAACATACTTAGATAAATGACACAAAAGTGTGGACTGATCTCATTGAATTGTTGCACTTTCAAAAGGAAAAAGAATATGGACAATGTACCTATTTTTTTATATTTGTGTAGGTGATACTGATGAATGATTGAATAATTTGCCATCATAATTGTGAATAAATGTGTTCTCTTTATTACAATTTTACGCAACATGTTCCAAGCATTGGCAGTTTATCATTTTATTCACTGCAAAGCCTTAAATTCATTTAATAGTGAGGAATAAATGAACACTGCCAAAAAGTAGGGGACTGGTATATATTTTTTTCTACTTTATGCACAGACAAAGACCATCTGCTTGCTTAAAGAACCATAAAGCAGCCGTATCGCTTGTTCTCTATGAAACACCAGAAGCTAAATATTTTCAGTGTGTTGGCAAACCATAGGTTCAAAAGCAGACATAAATCTGTAGGGGAAAAGCAACAGAGAGGACCTTTAGAGCATAAACAATCATATCTGGTTTCTCTCCAAATTATAGCCAGTTGGAGTCCATTTCCACATCATTAGTAATTATTGCCAGCTTAGAAATGGGGTATAAACAGAAAGGAATGTGAAATGCTTTTGAAATCTTATTTGAGTACGTTCCTGCACTGTGTTCTGGACAAAAGAATTACAAAAGTAATACTTTTTCTAAAGTATAACAACACTTGATTTTTCCAAACATTTGGTTCTTACTCAAACTGGTACTACAAGCTTGTATGCACACAATTGTATAGAATGTCTTTGCATGCTGTAGTATTACATTTTCCCTTCACTTGAACTAGGAGACCCAAACCTGTTCCAGTATGACAATGCCCCTGTGCACAAGCCAGCTCCATTACCATATGCTTTACTTCTTCTTCTTCTTCTTCTTCTTCTTTCGGCTGCTCCCATTAGGGGTCGCCACAGCGGATCATCCGTCTCCATACCACCCTGTTCTCTACATCTGCCTCTTTCACACCAACTACCTGCATGTCTTCCCTCACCACATCCATAAACCTCCTCCTTGGCCTTCCTCTTTTCCTCCTACCTGGTGGCTCCATCCTCAGCATTCTTCTACCAATATAACTCATGTCCCTTCTCTGCACGTGTCCAAAACATCTCAATCTCGCCTCCCTCACCTTGTCACCAAAACATCCTACATGGGCTGTCCATGTAATAAACTCATTTCTAATCCTGTCCATCCTCATCATTCCCAACGAAAACCTCAACATCTTTAGCTCTGCTTCCTCCAGCTCCACCTCCTGTCTTTTACTCAATGCCACATATGCTTTACATGGGTTGGAATTGTGTAAAAATCTTGAGTGGCCTGCTATAGAGCTCTGACTTTAACCCTATTGAACACCTTTGGGATAAACTGGAAGGCTGAATGCACACCAGGTTTCTTCAACTCACCTACTGTACATCAGTACCTGGCTTTACTAACACCCTTGTAGATGAATGAGCACAAATCTAGAAAGCACACTCCAGAATCTAGTGGAACATCTTCCCAGAATAGTAGAGTTTATTGTAGTGGAAAATAGGGACTATTTTCCATTAACTGATCCTATTTGTCAGATGTCCAAAAATGAAAAATTATACAAATTGCATGGTGTAGGTTTTTAGACATTAAAAGACAAATTCCTACTGGTTTACAGAAAGCAGACTGTTCTTGCAATTGCTTAGTGGCTACTCTGGAGTCAGGGCCACCGCTACAGTGAAGAAAATAAGTATTTGAACACCCTGCTATTTTGCTAAGTTCTCCCACTTAGAAATCATGGAGGGGTCTGAAATTGTCATCGTAGGTGCATGTCCACTGTGAGAGACATAATCTAAAAAAAAAAATCCAGAAATCACAATGTATGATTTTGTAACTATTTATTTGTATGATACAGCTGCAAATAAGTATTTGAACACCTGAGAAAGTCAATGTTAATATTTGGTACAGTAGCCTTTGTTTGCAATTACAGAGGTCAAACGTTTCCTGTAGTTTTTCACCAGGTTTGCACACACTGCAGGAGGGATTTTGGCCCACTCCTCCACACAGATCTTCTTTAGATCAGTCAGGTTTCTGGCCTGTCGCTGAGAAACACGGAGTTTGAGCTCCCTCCAAAGATTCTTTATTGGGTTTATGTCTGGAGACTGGCTAGGCCACGCCAGAACCTTGATATGCTTCTTACAGAGCCACTCCTTGGTTATCCTGGCTGTGTGCTTCGGGTCATTGTCATGTTGGAAGACCCAGCCTTGACTCATCTTCAATGCTCTAACTGAGGAAAGGAGGTTGTTCCCCAAAATCTCGCAATACATTGCCCCGGTCATCCTCTCCTTAATACAGTGCAGTCGCCCTGTCCCATGTGCAGAAAAACACCCCCAAAGCATGATGCTACCACCCCCATGCTTCACAGTAGGGATGGTGTTCTTGGGATGGTACTCATCAGTCTTCTTCCTCCAAACACGTTTAGTGGAATTATGACCCAAAAGTTCTATTTTGGTCTTATCTGACCACATGACTTTCTCCCATGACTCCTCTGGATCATCCAAATGGTCATTGGCAAACCTAAGACGTGCATGGACATGTGCTGGTTTAAGCAGGGGAACCTTCCGTGCCATGCATGATTTCAAACCATGACGTCTTAGTGTATTACCAACAGTAACCTTGGAAACGGTGGTCCCAGCTCTTTTCAGGTCATTGACCAGCTCCTCCCGTGTAGTTCTGGGCTGATTTCTCACCTTCCTTTGGATCATTGAGACCCCACGAGGTGAGATCTTGCATGGAGCCCCAGTCTGAGGGAGATTGACAGTCATGTTTATCTTCTTCCATTTTCTAATGATTGCTCCAACAGTGGACCTTTTTTCACCAAGCTGCTTGGCAATTTCCCCATAGCCCTTTCCAGCCTTGTGGAGGTGTACAATTTAGTCTCTAGTGTCTTTGGACAGCTCTTTGGTCTTGGCCATGTTAGTAGTTGGATTTTTACTGATTGTATGGGGTGGACAGGTGTCTTTATGCAGCTAACGACCTCAAACAGGTGCATTCCCCTGGACACTGTACAGGAGGTGGGAGAAAGGAGGATGGTAGCAAAACTATCATCCTTACTGCAGAACGCCTCCCACCCTCTGTATGAAACTGTTACCTCGTTTAGCGATACAGAAGGTCATTTTCTCCCTGCTGCTATTAGACTGTACAATAAAAGCTGCTCCCAGTGAACCTTATTTTATCTTATCTTATCTAATTTAGGATAATAAATGTAGTGGAGGTGGACATTTTAAAGGCAGACTAACAGGTCTTTGAGGGTCAGAATTCTAGCTGATAGACAGGTGTTCAAATACTTATTTGCAGCTGTATCATACAAAAAAATAGTTCAAAAATCATATATTGTGATTTCTGGATTTTCTCACAGTGGACATGCACCTACGATGACAATTTCAGACCCCTCCATGATTTGTAAGTGGGAGAACTTGCAAAATAGCAGGGTGTTCAAATACTATTTTCCTCACTGTATATGTGAAATCGTCAGGATGCTTATTATGATTGTTTGCAGCTCCTTAGTCAAACCTTATTCAAGTGCAGTTTGGCTAATTTTTAACCATTTTGCTCCCACTCGTGCTGTTGCTGTTGTACAATACAGATGTTTCTTCCTTAGACCAATGATTCATGATTGTAATAGTTTTCCATATTTCTTTTTTTCCAGAACAATAATCTTTAAAACCCTCAGGACAGTGTTGTTGCCTTTTCTTAAATTCAGCTGTTGCCATAGTGACAAAATGACACTGGCTCCAAGCTTTTATATCATCGGTTGACTGGCTCCACTCCAACAGCTTTATAGTACTGGAACAGAATCGTCTTTTGGTGAATAATAATCGTTTTTTTTTTGTGACAGAAAATTGTGAAATGGTTAAGCGTTAGGGCTCTGTTTGTGGAAAAAGGTTAATTGATATGAATATCGAACCAGTCACATAAACAATACTGCATTTGCATTTGTGTGATTACAGCAGGCACAAGCTTGTCTGTTCTTTGTAGAGATGTAACAGAAAAGCTTTTGGTCCAAACTCTCATAACCAATGCTTTAAGGCAGTTTTCAAGATCTGGCAGTAAACCTTATAAAGTTGCAATAGACCATTAATTTAATACTAACAAAAACAACACAATACTCAGCAAAATTGCAGAAAGTACTATTTTGCATTTCCGGTGAATTAGAAAAAAATAAATATTAGATTTCTTGCTTATATATGGGGATCTTTTCAATCTTTCAACCTTTTGTACACCACAGGTTAGTTACATTTTTGAAATACAGTCAACTCACGATAATTCGTGGTTCGGAAAATCTGCGAGTTCTCATTTGGAACCTGACTAACAGCAAGTTAACGTGCAGGAACGTCAGGAATAACATTTTAAACTATGTATTTGGTCAAATACTGTATACTATTATGCTTATAAAGTGACATAATGTCTAGATGAATTTAATAAGGTACCATAGGGGCTGCATCTAAAATTCACAGATTTTCAGGGGGGTCTTAGAACGTAACCCCCGCACGTTCCGGGAGACCACTGTTATTCTCTTTCATATACAGTACCAGGCATATGTTTGGGCACACATAATTTTCAAGACCATAATTCCTTTAAAACATTTAAAAGGATATTTTGTTTTCTATGTTGTTTCAACTATGTTGAGTTTGGTTTCAATAATAATAAACATATATTTGGATAAAGCAGCAATGTTTGTCCATACACATGTTGATTAGAGTATTTAAAAGTTAAAAAGTATTCATTTAGGGTACATTTAGAACAGATAAAAACAAGCAAATAATCATGACTACATATTTTCATATTTTAATCAATTAAAAGCCCTTATAAATGAAGAATGATAAATAAATAATAAAATATGTATATACATATTAGAGAGAGAGAGAGAGAGAGAGAGAGAGAGAGAGAGAGAGAGAGAGAGAGAGAGAGAGAGAGAGAGAGAAAGAGAATAATAATATATGTATATATTAGTCCAATGGTTTGTTTCTTGGGCATTTTTTCAGCTTCATTGACTCATGTGATACTGTATCTCCATAATAAACACATGGGGTTTAGAGCATGTGAATTGCTCTTAGAGATGAAACTGTTTTACATAAGAGTCTTAATTTTTTTTTAAATACTTTTTTCTTTTTTCTCTTTGTCTCACCAGTAGCTGTCTCTCTCTTTGTTTTCACCATCTTGGGTAATTTTTCTACCTCAGTGTAGCGCCAACGATACAATACATTAAAGATGCATATGAAGCAGCTACCCATGTGATGAGATATGATTCACCCTGTTACGATGCAAGTGCGATCCGATGTTGAGTTGATTCAACACAAAGCGATTCAATGCAATACGATGGAATGGAACTAATATCTAACACAAAATCAGAAAAAAATAAAAAAGATTTTTTTTCTCGAGAAAGATGCAGCTCTACCTCTGCCATGTCTGCCACAATCTATATCCTATGTGACTCTCAGGACCTCAGTCTCAGTATTGGTGTGATGCGTCATATTCTCATTCAGGCAGTTTAGCGAGGAGAAATCATCTTCATATAAAATGGTCATCACACATTATTGGTCACTTTCTAAATAATATAAATATAGCACATCTACTATTAATTATATATAAAAAATAGTTTTTTACTGATGCAAATATGTTAAAAACGATGCATCGTGATACAAATGCCATCTTGTATCCAATGCACACTTTTTCAATCGATGCTTTACGTTGTTAACTTTTATGCCGTAGCACCAATGCGAATCGATGATTCTTACCATCCCTGTTGGATTCCATGTTTTCTAAAATCATGTTAAATGTATGACCTGATGGTTTTGGGCCTTTGGGCTAAAATTTGTTTCATTTGGGTAAAGAGTTGATTTTTAAAGATTCTTCAGTAAAATGAATCAGTTGCATTGAAACTATGGACTGCGGATTTGGGGTATGTGTGGGTGCTTTGCTGTGGTGTGTTCTGTTCAGTGTTGAGTTCGAAGTGCTGCAACTGTGGTCCAATCTGAGTGCTGAGGTATGCAATCATATAATCAGATTAATCTCTGGAAAAATAGCCAAAAAGCTCAACACATTTTTTGCCAATCTGTTGACAGATCAGATACTGCGTGCACCGGATCTGAGCAGGTCCAAGACGAAAGGAGACGAGTGTTAACTATTCTATAATTAATATTCTAATTAATTATCGAAGACGGCTGTGAATGTGCATTTCTAAAAGGTCAACACATGCTTCACAGCCTATCGAGAGATCAAGCACTACAAGAACACACACACACACACACACACACACACACACACACACACACACACACACACACACACACACTCGGGCTATCTATGGCTGAAGTATTAATTATTGAGTAGTTCTCTATTTGTGTAGGGGTCTGCAAAAGTGGTGATTTTTGACGTTTTGGTTTCAGCGTGCATAATTATATTATTTTTATTTATATAGTACAGCATGTGTACACGAATGGACACAGTGGACGTAGGAGTGGCTTAATTTGGAGTTGGTTGTCTTCGGAGGCAAATAGTTGATAAATTAGATCATATATAGATAATGAATTTTAGAGAAATTTCTATCGGTCAGGGTTGCAGTGGTTCTTATCTTAGGGAATACCTAGCATAAGGAAGGAATGCACCCTAAAAGGATCTCTATGGTTGTCAAAGTCTCCAAAGTCTGTGGAAGATTCTCCAACATGCTTGAAAAAAACACAGCAGCTAATTATGAAATAATTACGAGTCAAGATAGCAGCGTGCACGGACGCTCCCCTTTTCAGTGCTTTTTAAGCGTTAATACTTTTATATTGTATTTTTATTTGTATGCACCTTAAAGACAGAAACATAATTTCTATGTATCCTGTGCAATGATGATCTATTCTATTCTATTCTATTCTATTCTATTCTATTCTATTCTATTCTATGCTAATTCCCATTAGCGTATCTGAGACACAGGTTTTATTACCAAAGAGTTGTCACTCCAAATATCAACTTTTTAAATGTTACTACTGTTTAGTGATGTTTTAGTGGTGTTTTTTTGAGCAATTTTGTTTTTATAGCATTCCTTTACATGTTCTTAATAATAATATACCAATCAGTCTCACTAATGTGCAAAATACCGCATGTATAAAATCACATACTGTGGTTCTGAGTGTGTTTTTCATCCATTTGGTGGCTGGAAGCACAAAATAAATTCAGTGTTTCGAAAAGAAATTGACTTGAAAGCCCATATCGATTATAAATACTATGTTTTTAAATAGATGGCAAGTCATGCCATCGTTTATGCCCAAAATGATCTCAATGCTTTTATGATATCTTTGCTTATCTCTCTCTCTCTCTCTTTTTCTTTTTCTCGCTCTTCCCCTCTGAATCATTCCTCCTTTCTCATTCTCTTTGCCTTCTCTAGAGAAAAACGATGACACTGCTTGCTTCATTAATAATAGTCTACAGCTGAATACATTGCAAGAGTGTGTGTGACGGAAAGAAAGACAGCAAATGCTTTTAATGCTTTTAACACCTAAATGGCTTCATCACTATTTAACACAAAGCCCGTGTTCCCGCTTTTGGACTGTCTCAGCCCATGACGGCGTTTTGGCATCACTTAAAAAAAAAAAAAAACACCCACACTGTTCTCTCCACATGGCACATTACCTGGTGCTCATTACCACTTTCCATGGCCTGTTTGTTGATTTACCCATAACATTTTGGAATTGTCGAGTGATCATACTCTCCTTTTTTTCCGATTGCGTAATGGACACTAATAGCCCCACGGGGGTGTGTGTTGTGATTGAACAACAAAAGCGGCAGCCGTCCCTGTGATGTGCGTTAAAAGGCAGCTTCATTAGCGGCAGCGTGTTTGTGTCTGCGCTGAGTGCTCTCCGAGCGGTACACACAGATGGGACAGCAGCGTGAGCCAAGCAGAACCGAGCGATCGCTGGACGAGAGTTGAGATTGAAATTAGTTCTGGACAGATTTCACTAAAACGCTGGCAACACGTTCCAATGCACTGCCATTATTCTATAAGAAGAATGTGACCTGTCGCTGTGCTTAATTACAGTATGTACATAGTGTTCTTGAAACAATCTCTGGGTACTTTGGATGAGCAGAGGGTATGACACCTCTTAAGAGGTTCTTTATGGAACTTCTCCTAAAAAGATAGGAGCAGAAAATCTGAATTGGTTCTTGAAACAATATATTCCTGCATTCAAGATTTTGCAAGTCATCCTCAGATAAATTAAAGGTTCTAGATTCTGCCATTTTAGCAATATTTGCACTGTGTAATGCTTCATTGTGTGTGTGTTTGTTTGTGTTTGTGTGTGTGTGTGTGTGTGTGTGTGTGTGTGTGTGTATGTGTGCGCGTGCGTGCGTGCCTGCATGCGTGCTTGTGTGTCTCCGTGTGTGTATTTAATTGAATTCAATGCCAATAGTTTTTCCGGGTTGCGTCCGTTGCTGGAGCGGCTGAGGAAGCAGGATGTCAACACAAGTGCGGCCTCTAGAGGCGAATCACTGACACCATGTGCTGTTTGTTTTTACATGTGAGTTTGCTCGCTGCACGGAGAGTGCTACATTATATTTATTAATTATGATTTATTATTTATTTTATGTATATTAATATAATTAATATATTTATACTTAGGAGGTTTATGGATGTGGTGAGGGAAGACAGAGGAAGATTTAGATCTAAAGTAGCAGATGAGGACAGGTTAGTATGGAGACGGATGAACCGCTGTGGCGACCCCTAATGGGAGAAGCCGAAAGAAGAAGAAGAATTAATATATTCATACTTATTTCATTTAGCACATTTTCATGATTCAGTACTTTTATTTATTCTTTATTTTTGTAATAAAGTTCAGTACTATTTTACATGGAGTGTTATAACAATTTATTTTATCCAGTATCTATTTTGAACTGTGGTTCAATCAATCGGTTATCGGCAAGTACGATCCAACATAGCTATTTTTATTGGTAAAATCAATTATAGGTGGACCTGTAGTTGTAACTGTTTTTTGCACATTTCCAGGTAATGAAAATAAACATAGGTCATAAATCACAATTTCCTGCATCATGTCTATAATTTAGTCCATTGTTTTTTTCAAAGCGAGATCTTTAAAATTTTTGTGTAGAACCTCGCATCACAGTACTCCATTGACACAAACACTAGATCTGTTGAGCGCTTTTTTTCTGTCCCCAAGCACACTTCCTAGTTCCTAGATGTGGTAAAGGGTATTATAAATATTCTTCACTTTGATACATACGTTTTTGCAGTGCATTCTGGGATTTGATAAGTGCCCTGGATGTTCTCTGGATGCTCTCGCATATGGCTAAAATAGAAATCCCAGAAATCCCAAAATGGTGCACTTTAATGTGACAAGGTGAAGTTTTAGACATGCTGTTGATTGCTAAGGGACTGTGTTTTTTTCACCCACAATGCACTGTGAGCACAGATCAGCTTAAAAAATTGTGAAATGGCTACAAACACCTAGATTGTAAATGCATGGTTCTAAAACTGTATTAGATAATAAAGCATAAAGATATGCTTTATATCTAGACATGCTTTATATAACAGGATATTTGGCATTCTTGGACCCTTAGAGACTCTCATACTGTACAAAGCTCTATTTAGCATGGTGGCTAGGAAGCTATTATAGTTTTAATTAGCTATTGATTGACCTTGCTAGTAACTGAGCTAGGTGGATATAAGCTTGTCTTTCTTTAAATCACTCCTATTACATGTAGTGTTCATTTTTTAAGTACGTAAGTGTGATCACTGTTGAATGGTTTGTAATTAGAAATCATTGCATCTTACGAACTAGCATTTTGAATAGACCTACTTTAGAAGAAGCATTTGTCAATGTATCTGAGTGTTTAGTCCTGTAGCACTTAAACCTATCAAAATTAGATATGTACCATTCCACTACGAACCAGGGGACCTCAAAAGAGTAAAATAAATAAAGCAAAAATGTTCATTACCAAGACTTCAGGCAAGTTTAGGCATGTTTATGTATGCACATGTGTCAAGCAAGATACTTGGTATTTGTGTTTCCCAGGTTAATGCCTTAAGCATTATAAAATGTAAATATGTTGAATCGGCATCATAATATGGCAAACAGTTTATTTTTAATTTCTTCGTATGGAGACTGTCATTTTGCTTTTTGTAGGCTCCGAGTTGAGGATGTCATAATATGGTTAATGAGAGCAAGTGGCAAACTAGTCCCAGCATGTATTGTATTAAACAGGAAGCAAACGCTTACAGTATTGATGTGAATTCACAGTGCCCATCATTTCCCACTCAGAAGGAAAAGGGCGTAATTGTGACAACAATAGCTTTTATGATTATTTATGCCAAATTGTTTTTTAAAAACCTTTATATTCCTTCTGCCATAACAGTATCAAGTAAACTTTCTTTCGGCTTCTTCCATTAGGGGTCAGCACAGCGGATCATCCATATTCATAATCTGCTTGTTTGATTTGGCACGTTTTTACGCTGAATGCCCTTCCTAACGCAACCGTCCCCATTTATCCGGGTTTGGGGCCGGCACTAAGAGTGCACTGGCTTGTGAAACCCTAATGGCTGGGGTCGGTTCCCTGACTGGGGATTAAACCCGGGCCGCAGCGGTGAGAGCACCGCATCCTAACCACTAGACCACCAGGGAACCGTAATAGTCTAAAAAGCAAATGGGAGTGCAGAATTCTTGAATAAGGTGAAAAAGCTAAATTCAATTCAATTTCATTTGTATAGCACTTTTAACAATCGACATTGTCTCAAAGTAGCTTTACACAGACAACGCGGTAATGAAGAATGTATTTGTTTGTTCCTAATTATTGTAAGTTAATCCCTAAAACACACAGCACAAAGTAACAAGGCATAAACCATAGCATTAGCAGGAAGATGAGGAGCATGAAAAATAGCAACATTCATGGCTAGACAAATGTTTGACAATGAGAGAGATGCACAAAGAGTGGTGATAAGCTGCAAATATGATTCAGGTATGCAAACAATGCAAACAAGGACATGCTGCAGTGCAGCACAGTCACTGATTTGAATCGTAGTTCCAGTTCATAATTCTGACAAACAGGAGAAAATTAGGCAGCCTGAGGCTTAAATCAGCAATGAAAGAATCCTTAATTAAATACTTTCTGCTACTAAAATCCACTCTTTTGGGAAGATGTTCCACTCGATTTTAAAATGCATGTGTGGAGATGCACTCTTCAACATATCCTTAGAAAATTTTGATCTAAAATCAAAGTGAGATATGTACCATTCCACTACTGAAGAACCAGGGGACCTTAAAAGAGTAAAATAAATAAAGCTGTTCATGTTCATTACCAGGACTTCAGGTATGTTCAGGCATGTTTATGTATGCACATGTTTCAAGCAAGATACTTGCTCTTCGTGCTTCCCAGATTAATGCCTTAAGCACGTGTGTTAGTAGTCAGGTACTGATGTAGGCGAGGTGAGGAAACCTGAGGTGCAGCCAGCATTCACATTCATCATTCAGAGCTCTATAGTAGGCCACCTAAGACATTTCACCCCAACCTATGTAAAGCATATCTTCATGGACCTGGCTTTGTGCACAGGAACATTGTCGTGCTCAAACAGGTTTGGGTCTCGTAGTTCAAATGAAGGGGAAAAAATGTAATGCTAGCACATCCAAAGTTGTCCTATCCAATTGTGTGTCTTCAGATTCTTATCGCATTTGCACCTGACTTTTCCAGGTATATGTGCTTCTTATATACCTGGAAAAGTCAGGTGCAAATGCGATAAGAATCCACTGATATGTTTTATATGATTTATATCCCCCAAAAAAAGCAGTTAAGATTTAAACATTTGTTAACACAATTTCAAAGTAGATCCAAAACCATTAGTGAAAATGCATCTATTTTGCATTCTTTTTAAATAAAATAATATTATTCACAACAATTTGAGTGAAAAGTAAAGATATTTTTATAAATGTCAGAGTTTCTTGGTATTTGGTATGTTCCTCTTTTTTTCTATAATAGCAGTATGTAAGTCAGCTTCAACTGCAATAAAGGGCGATAAAGGGTACAAAAAATTGGGTAAAAAAATCTTCATACACTATATGGACTAAAGTTTGTGGACACCAAACCATAATATTCTTTTTGTTTTGTTTTTTTTAATCCTATGCAACATTTAGTCCCCATTTCCTTTTATAATAATAAACACTGTACTGGCCAGATGTTCCTCTAGAATTTGGAGTGTGGTTTGGAATGTGTTTGCTCATTCAGTCACAAAGGAATTAGATTTCTTCTATTAGATCTAATTTGTTAGAGAGTTGCCTGAACACAGGCTTCGAAAGAAGAGAGTAGACATGAAAATCTGGACTTTTGCGTAGTGTTTAACATGGGCAATATCGCAAATTGATTACATTTTAATAAGGACCAAGTGCAGAATCTTAAATATTAATGTCATGTTTATGCTAAAACCATCAATCAACTATGTTACCCATCACCCACTGCATACTATATGTCCAGGATCATGTGTTATTGTGTATGATTTAGTCTTCCTCCTTGTCTTAGTATGTTGTATCTATGGTGTTTGTTTTCCAGTGCTGGTTTTGCACTAAATATATCAAAGAGTGCACTTGTATTTTTCCATATCCCCCATGTATTAATAGTATGTTCAAATGAAATATGTATGTATATGTTTGTGTATATAAATATGCATGTATATATACAGTATATGTAGAAAAAGTAAGGAAGCCGTGACCCAGAGTTGCTTAGTAAATACAGGCACAACTGTGCAAATACACTCGACAAACATGCAGACTCATATACACAAGTTAGCATAACAAAATTAATCACCAGAAATATGTTTGAGTAATAATCATAGGCGGGTTCAGCACAGAAACTATGCAACCAAATGGCAGGAGGTCTCTTGCTGCTTCCCTAGCAATAGTTTACAGTTGACAGCACATGTTCTGTGTATTTACTGAATTGTTATATATATTTGGCATCCTGCGCACGTCACACTGTTGTGTAATTGCACTTTATGTAGCATTACATATTGTTAGGTGTCACATGGTCCTGGATAAATGACAGCTTGTTTTAGTTTATGCAAGTCATATACCGTAAATGAATGATCTCAGTATGATGTTAACAGATTCCAGCTTCATAAACCAAAACGCAGATCAAGTTGATGATCGGCAACATCAGCTACTGAGGAACAACAGGGGGTTGTCGGTACGTGTGAAAGCCAAGTTTTGTTAAGGTGAAATAAAAGGATGAGGTACATGGTCCATCATTCTTATAGTCTCATTGGCAAACACCAATGTCAAGGAATCACCATTTTTTCATTTATTTTAGTCAAATTTCCTTCCCCATTTGAATCACTGCATAAGAGATAGCAGTACTGGAGGGTGTGGTTAAGCGGGAGCCCATTTATTTGTGTTAAGCAATTTTGTGATAATGCTAAGAACTATGTATAATTTTTTTCTGTCACAGTTGATGTAATCAGCATATGGCTATTGAGACTATTTAAAAGGTTTTTTACATTTTGCTTGTCTCACATACATTACAACACAGAAAAATTCCGTCTTCATTTATCTCAAACAATTTTAGGAAGGTGGGTTCAGAGCGCAGGCTCAGCCATGATAGTGTCCCTCAAGACCACAAGAGTGACAGCTTGTTCATTACAGTTGCGGTGGCATATCCAAAGACATCCTATACAATTGTGTGCTTCCTACTTTTTGAAGAAGAGCTACTCATGGCTAGAAAATTCAGGTGTCCCAATGCAATTGCCTATACAGTGTAAAACGATTTTGATTTTGGATAATTAAGGGAAAAAAAGTTGTCTATTTTGACATATATTTGACGTTGACTATTTATTTGAAGGAAGATCCAAAACCAGTAGTGAAAATGCAGATATTATGTATAACATTTTTTTTTTTTACTGTCACAATTTATGTAATTATCATATGGCTATTGAGCCAATTTAAAAATGTAAAGGTAAAGAGGCTTACTTGTCAAATGTACATTACAGCACAGGAAAATTCTGCCTTCACTTATCTCAGCGATGTTAGGAAGGTTGACATTGGGGTTAGAGTGCAGGATGAGCCTTTATACAGCACTCCTAGAGCACAGAGGGTTAATCGCCTTACTCAAGGGCCCAAGGGTGGCATCTTTGTGATACTGGGCTTAATCCCCCTGACTTTACAATCCGTAACCCAGAGCCTCAACTACTTCTTCAGCTCTGCCACCTCCAGCTTCACCTTCTGTCAACCCTTTTCTCTGCACCCTGTGGTATGCTTTCTATAGATTCACAAACACACAATGCAACTCCTTCTGACCTTCTCTATACTTCTCCATCAACATTCTCAAAGCAAATACTGCATCTGTGGTGCTCTTCCTTGGCATGAAACCATACTGTTGCTCACAGATGGTCACCTCTTCTCTCAGCCTGGCATCCACTACTCTTTCCCATAATTTCATGGTGTGACTGATCAACTTAATTCCCCTGTAGTTACTGCAGGTCTGCACATCTCCCTTATGCTTAAAGATCGGTACCAGCACACACCTTCTCCATTCCTCAGGCATCCTTTTACCTTCCAAAATCTTGTTAAACAATCTGGTTAAAAACTCCACTGCCATCTCTCCTAAACATCTACATGCTTCTACCAGTATGTCATCTGGTCCAACCGACTTTCCACTCTTCATCCTCTTAATCGCTGCTCTCACTTCCTCCTTACTATCCTATCTGTGCTGCCCTTGCAATACGATCTCTTGAGCAAAGCTAGACAGCCAGTGAACATTCAAAAGTCCTCCAATAAACACACAAGGCTTGACTTTTCTTGTATTTTACTGAAGCTGTTTCCTCTTGTTGTTTTGTTTTGTAAAACTGAACATTACAAAATAAGAATATAAATCAGTACACAAAACATGAACATATGCTTACATATAACTATGTTACTGCAAAATTCCTGTCAAAGTGTAAAACAAGCACTGAAGCCTACTGAATACAAGCAATGTAGCCTACAGTATGAAAATACAGTTCACCTACAAGCCACAAAGCAATTAAAAAACAAAGCTAGCTACAGCTGTACTGCTAGCTAACAGAGCACATGTTTTACAAAACATAAAAGCGTTTCTAACATGACATTCCTTACCAATGCAAGTGATTGAAAATGATTTACACATTACTTACAGGCACATAGTCTCCAAGGCAGAAGCGTATCAAAAATAAATTCAGCAACATGAATCCAGCACTGACTTTCTTGCCTGAAAGATTTCTACTGAAGAGAGTGGTTCACTGAATTATTAACTCTGACCAGTAGAGGCCAGCACACAGCATGAACTCCTGAAATTTAACTTAATGTATTTAATGTTTTAACTTTTCCAACGAATAACTTATTTAACCCGTTCACTTAACTTTAAAGACAGCACACTCCCCGCTTGATATAACAACATTATATCACTACAGATCCTACTAAATGAGGGAGAACGTCTTTTGACAGCAACATACTTAAGAGTACTTTCACAAAGTCTCTGAAAGAAGGACTACCATTTCTGAGACGGGCCTTAGAAACACCTTAGCTGTCCCGTCCTTCACAGTCCTGACCTCTACCTTGCGGACCCTATTGTCACTGCTTGGCAAAACCTTGACTACTAGTCCCATTGGCCATTTATTTCTGTGAGCCTGACTGTCTTTTAACAAGACAACATCTCCTTCTTTGACGTTCGGCTTGTCTTTTGTCCACTTCCGGCGGCTCTGCAGAGTAGATAGATATTCTCCTTTCCATCTCTTCCAAAAAGTGTCAGCAAGACACTGGACTTGCTTCCACTGCTTTGCATACAACTGCGCAATACCAAGGTTTCCAGAGGGAGCTACAATTGCACTTGTCTTCTGAGTAAGAAGCATAGCTGGGGTGAGTACTGCAGGCATATCTGGGTCGGTGGATACAGACACAAGGGGTCTTGCATTTATAATCGCCATCACCTCAGCCATGAAAGTGCTCAGGACTTCATGTGTTAGACGGGTTGGTTTTGTCTGAAGCAGCATTGCATCTAGAATGCGTCTGGCAACTCCGATAAGTCTCTCCCATGAGCCGCCCATGTGAGAAGCGTGAGGGGGATTAAAAACCCAGGAGCATCCTGTCTCCTGGAGGTACTTCCTTACTGCTGTGTCATCTGTGTTCATACCCAACTCCTTACAAGCTCCCAAAAGGTTAGTCCCTCTATCAGACCGCAGAAGTTTTGCTGGACCACGAATAGAGAAAAACCTCCTTAGAGCATTGATAAAACTGTCTGTTGACATGGTTTCAATCAGCTCAATATGCACAGCTCTGGTTGACAGTCATGCAAAGAGCACAGCCCAGCATTTGCTTTCCGCACTTCCTCCTCTTGTGCGACGTGTCATGATAGTCCATGGCCCAAAAACATCAAGGCCAACAGGTTCAGGGGTGAGTCTATATGCAGGCAGATCTGACATCTTCTGGTCCTCCAAACTCCCTCGTAGTTTGCGGCAGGTAACACACTTGTGGATAACAGAAGACACGAGACGCTTACCCCCAATTATCCAGTATCCAGCTGCTCGAATTGCTCCTTCCGTAATGTGACGTCCTTGGTGAGCTACTTGTTTATGAAAGTGTTTTACAAGTAGAGTGGCAATATGATGGGTATGGGGGATGATCAGTGGATGCCTTTCTTCTTTCGACAGATCAGCAGAAGAAAGGCGACCTCCGACACGAAGCAGACCATCTTTATCTACCACTGGATTGAGCTTCTTGAGTGTGTTTTGCTTGGAGTATGTCTGTCTGTAATTAAGACATTTCACTTCCTCCTTGAAGACGTCACGCTGGACAGATCTAATAATCACAGCTTTGGCTTGTGAAGGCTCCCTTATGCTGGACATTTCCTTAAAACACTTCCATCCATTCCTATCTGCCTTGTCTGTCTTTCCTTTGAAGGATGCAGCAACATGAATGAGTCTGGCTACGGTTTGATGGAGTGTTCTCCAGCTTGAGCATCGTTCAAAGTGTTGTGAGCTCAACTGGGACTCTGATGCCCTT
Organism: Silurus aristotelis; assembly: GCF_946808225.1. Classification (NCBI taxonomy): domain Eukaryota; kingdom Metazoa; phylum Chordata; class Actinopteri; order Siluriformes; family Siluridae; genus Silurus; species Silurus aristotelis. The sequence goes on along the minus strand of NC_139585.1, from coordinate 6,902,336 downwards.
GTTGTCAGAGTCATAACCTCAGGACGAATCTCATCATCAGCTTGAGGCTCAATGAGGGTGAAGAGATTAGATTCAGGAGACTCTGCTGCTTTGTCACAATACAGGAAGGCTGGTCCTGGTCCTGAGAACCAGTTGCTGAGTTGGAGTTGGGCTGCTGGTAGAGACCTGGTTGCATGGTCTGCTGGGTTCAAGTCTGTCTGTATATAGTGCCACTGTTAAGGGCGTGTGGATCTCTGAATCCAAGTTACTCGGTTGGAGACGTACATATAAAACCTTCTTGTAGAGTTGTGGATATAGCCAAGCACAATCTTGCTATCAGTGAAAAACTTTACAGCTTCTACCTCAATGTCAATCTCATCCCTGATCAGCTCGTATAGTTCCACAGCCAACACAGCTGCACAGAGCTCAAGTCGTGGAATGGTGTGGGCAGGGCGAGGAGCCAATTTCGACTTTCCCATGACGAATCTAACATGGTATTGTCCGTCAGTGTTGACTGCTCTCAAGTAGGCCACAGCTCCTATAGCTACTGTAGAAGCGTCTGAGAATATACACAGTTCTGTTTTCTGTGTTGCAGACAGCGAGACTGGAATGTAGCACATCTGTATGTGCAGGTCTTTAAGAGCCTTTAATGAGTTCTTCCAGAGGTTCCATTTTGCCTCCTTTTTGGGGGGTAGAGGAGCATCCCACTCACTCTGCTCAGATGACAAATCTCGGACTAAAGCTTTCCCTTGCATTGTTATGGGAGCTACGAAGCCCAAAGGGTCATACAAACTGTTGACCGTTGACAACACGCCTCTCCGTGTAAATGGCTTCTCTTTACAGGACACCAGATATGTAAAGCTGTCTGTTTTCAAGTTCCAGGAGAGCCCCAGGCTTCTTTGAAGCGGAAGAGGATCCACTCCAAGATCCAGATCCTTTAGATCCTTGGCACGGTCCTCTGCTGGGAAGGCTTCCATTACCTGGTTACTGTTTGATGCCACTTTGTGCAATCGCAGGTTGAATTCTGCTAACATCTCTCTGGTTCGTGTGAGGAGATCTATTGCCTCTTCTGGTGTGGCGACTGAGGTGAGACCATCGTCAACATAAAACTGTCTCTCAACAAACTGTCTTGCATCTAAACCATGTTCTTTTTCCCCTGTTTGAGCTGCTTGTCTAATGCAGTAGATAGCTACAGCAGGTGAAGGGCTGTTTCCAAATACATGGACCTTCATCCTGTACTCTATTACATTCTTGCTGGTGTCGTTGTCCTCATACCAGAGATATCGAAGATAATCTCTGTGTTCTTCTTGGACAACAAAGCAATAAAACATTTGCTGTACATCTGCTGTTAGGGCTATTGGTTCTCTTCGGAACCGCATAAGAACTCCCAACAGGGTATTGTTCAAGTCTGGTCCACTGAGCAGCACGTCATTAAGAGATGTACCATCACATTCAGCGCTTGAATCGAACACAACCCGTATCTGGTCTGGCTTTTGCGGGTGATATACACCAAATGTCGGCAGGTACCAGTGTTCCTTGTCTTTGTCTAAAGGTGGAGCAGTCTCAGCTTGATCATTATATAACATGGTCTGCATTAACTTGATATAGTGATCTTTCATTTTTGTTTTTTTCTCTAGCATTCTTCGTAGTGAGCAAAGCCGTTTCAAAGCTTGCTCCCTGTTGCTTGGAAGGCGCCGTCTTGGAAAGCGGAATGGTAAAGGTGCCACCCAGCTGTTTCCTTTATTTTGATAGACCTCTGTATCCATGATGGCCAGGAAAGCTTTGTCGTCTATAGATAGTGCATGCTTGTCATCATCCTTTGACCTGTCAAACACTGAACATCCTAGGTTGTCTGCACTCATAATGAGATTTGTGTCCTTTTCACTTGTAGGGAAGGTTGGACCGTGATGCTGTGTCATGCCACTGTAGTCTTCCTTCACGTGGATGCTGTTAGGACATGGCCTCAGAAAGGATGTGCGACCATTGTGCAGTATGTTGGCTTTGTAGACATTGACCTCTGATGGTTTGTGAACTGTTTCCAAGCACACTTCTCCCACAATGACCCAGCCAAGGTCTAGCCGCTGGGCATATGGCGCGTTGTGCGGCCCGTTGATTTGCTCACGCACCCTAAGGATGTCTCTTCCTAAGAGCAAGAGGATAGGAGCGTCACGGTCTACAGGCTGAATCTTGGAAGCAACTGGCTGAAGGTGGGGGTGATGGTGATTTCTGGGGACGGAATTTCTGTCCTATCATCAGGCACCATGTCACACTCTATTAAGGTGGGTAAGGGAAGCTGTAGTTTCCCATCCATGGACTCAATGATTGGCAGAAATTGGCAGCTCTCCTACCTGAAGTCTCTGATTTTCCAGAACAGGTTTTCAGCATGTATGGGGTGGAGCTGGCGTTGACCTCGAAGAGGTTAAAAAACTCTGTCTTAGCTAGGGACTTGTTACTTTGCTCATCTAGCACTGCATACATCTTAATTGTCTTCTCTTTTTTTCCTGCAGGATATGCTTTCACCAAGCAGATTTTGGAACATGAGTGTGAACTATCTGCGTTTCCACAAATCTCTGTGCACTTAAAGGTGACTGAAGAAGATTAGCTTCCAATGTGCTCCCCGCTGTCATCTTTGTCACCCATAGCACTCTGTGTGGTTATGGGAGGAGGACCTGGATGCAGGGCCGCAATGTGTTTGTCACTGTTGCACTCGAAGCACTTGACAGTCGTCTTGCAGTCCTTTGCCATGTGTTGAGTAGATCCACAACATCTATAGCAGATGCGATTCTCCCTGAGGTATGATTTGCGCTGGTCTAGGGGTTTGTCTCTAAAAAGCTTAAATTTTTTTCAGTGGGTGGGGCTTCTTGTGTATTGGACACAGACGGTCTGGTTCATCCAATTTCTTTAAAACAGGACTGGTTTGGATACCTGACAGTTCTGAAGGGATGTCTGTTTTGTGTACAGTCACAGCGGCTTTATTATTGTATTTCAGAAGCTTTTCTGTCCTGGAAGAGGCATGACTGCTGGAGGTGGATATAGTGAAACTGGGATTGTTTTTTATCTTTGCTTGTTTTCGGACAAACTTGGAGAAGACAGAGAAAGGAGGAAAAGCTACTCTGTTGTCCTCCTTGAATTTGCTTCCAAGGCTTGTCCACTTTTCTTGGAGGTTGTACGGGAGCTTTTCCACTATTTGTTTTACCCCACGAGCTGTATCCAAATACGAGAAGCCTGGTAGAGCACCATCTTCCTTAGCACACTCCAATTCAAGGAGAATGTCACCCAGCTCTCTCAGCTTAACATTATCTCTGTTTGTCAGCCTAGGAAAAGGTTCAATCTTTTTAAATAGTGCCTCTTCAATGACCTCTGGTGTCCCATAACACTCTTCGAGATGCTGCCAAACCATGTTGACACCTGCAGCGGGATTTAAGACATGAACTGCTCGAATTCTCTTGACCTGTTCTGACGATTCAGCTCCTAGCCACTTTGTCAGTAGGTCCAATTCTTCCCTGGCTGAGAGGTTCAAATCTTTGGTAGCACTTAGAAAGGAGGATTTCCATGACCAATTATTTTCAGGTTTGTCGTCAAATTGAAGAAGACCAGCAGTCACCATTTCCCTTCGCATAAGATATTTAGCAAATTCTTGTGCACCTTGAGGCTCAGGTAAGTATTTATTTTCAGGAATGGCTGAGTACTTCGGAGTAATATAAGGGTTGATTGATACCTCTTCTTTTATGTCTTTGTAAACTGGCTGTGTGTTGTTCTGGATACCCTGGTAACTCGCCGATTTATCCTCAGGCGTTTCCAATTTATTAATTTTTTTATCATGTGACTCCACAGCTACGTACTTTGCAGGCAGCTCCCGAAAGGCCAACTCAGACTGCTGTTGGACGTACTCAGTAGTGCGTTGGACTGAACTAAGGGGCCCGTCTTCGATATAGCAGAGTTCTTCTCTTTCAACTTCTGTTTCCTCATAGGCTGTGGCTTCAGCTTCAGCTGCAGCGGCAGCTCTTTGGCACTGGAGAAGATAAAGACTAGCGTCGTAGTCAGCCTTTTGCTTTAGCATGCTTGCTTCCAAGTCTGCTCTTTGTTTCATCATGTCAGCTTTTTTTTTTAGCATAAACTAGTTGAGCCTGGGCAGCTTTTGCTTTGGCATAGGCTTTTGTGGCTGAAGAAGTTGTTGATGATGATCGCCGAGAGGCTCTGGAGGCTGCTCTTGATGACTGTGACTTAGCATCAAATTGTTCAGGAGGCCAATGCTTTTTGGTTGTTTGATCTGCGGCCTCTGTTTGTTGTTCTCCACTAGCTTTGTCTTGCTGCATAGTGGTGTCTTTCTTTTGATAATGTCCTCCTGAGCGTAGACTCATGTTTGTTGAGTAATGTTTCCTTGAGCTAGAGCCCGCTGTGATGGTGCCTTTTTACTGTGCTGCCCTTGCAATACGATCTCTTGAGCAAAGCTAGACAGCCAGTGAACATTCAAAAGTCCTCCAATAAACACACAAGGCTTGACTTTTCTTGTATTTTACTGAAGCTGTTTCCTCTTGTTGTTTTGTTTTGTAAAACTGAACATTACAAAATAAGAATATAAATCAGTACACAAAACATGAACATATGCTTACATATAACTATGTTACTGCAAAATTCCTATCAAAGTGTAAAACAAGCACTGAAGCCTACTGAATACAAGCAATGTAGCCTACAGTATGAAAACACAGTTCACCTACAAGCCACAAAGCAATTAAAAAACAAAGCTAGCTACAGCTGTACTGCTAGCTAACAGAGCACATGTTTTACAAAACATAAAAGCGTTTCTAACATGACATTCCTTACCAATGCAAGTGATTGAAAATGTTTTACACATTACTTACAGGCACATAGTCTCCAAGGCAGAAGCGTATCAGCGTATCAGAAATAAATTCAGCAACATGAATCCAGCACTGACATTCTTGCCTGAAAGATTTCTACTGAAGAGAGTATCATCTCCACATCATCCAACCCTCTCTCTCTCTCTTATTTTTCTCGTTCATCAGCTGCTCAAAATACTCCCTCAATCTTCTCAACACACTCTCCTCACTAGTCAACACATTTCCATTTCCACCTATCCACCACCATCAAGCCCCCTGTTTGACCTCCAAAACCATCCTACAGACCACCATCTGATGATGTCTAGCTACACTGTCCCCTGCCAACACCTTACAGTCTCCAATCTCTTTCAGGTTGCATCTCCTACATAGAACATAGTCCACCTGTGTGCACCTTTCTCCACTCTTATAAGTCACCCTATGATCCTCCTTCTTCTTAAAATAAGTGTTCACCACTGCCATTTCCATCCTTTTAGCAAAATCTACCACCATCTGCCCTTCCACATTCCTCTCCTTAAAGCCATACCTACCCATCACCTCTGTTCCCTTCACCCATGCTTATTGAAATCTGCCCCAATCACCAATCTTTCCTAGGTGCACTCTATACCACTTCATCTAACTCACTCCAGAATTTTTCCTTTTTCTCCATCTCACAACCCACTTGTGGAGAATAAGCACGGATGACATTCATCATCAAGCCTGAGCCTGAACTACTGAGCTACCACTGCCAAATTTCACTTTTTGTTGACAAATATAGCTTTTACCACTTTCACCCCAACACTCCAAAATAGTTCATTGGATGATTAAGTGTTCCAAATAGCTTTAAATAATGAATTGAACTTTTCTGATCATTATTAAAGGCAATGATGTCTAGAAATGGACAAGCGACCATTCCAGGGTGTATTCCCACCTTTTTCCTTATAATTCACACAATTTCCTCTGATGAACGTCACTGCAGATACCTGTGTACACCTGAAATAGAGCTTAAATCCAATCACAGATTTAAGAAGCTTGATTGTCTCTGGTAAGTTGTAAGTTTAAATCCCAGCACAAAAACCTTTTTCTCAGGCTGCTTTTTCTATTAGTCTGAAGCCAAGACACAGATGCTCCGCTTGCTGTTTGGGGGAAGAAAAAAAACAACCCCCTAACTAATAAGAAGCCAAGGTCCCGTTTTCGATTTAACCTCACAGCACTGAGCAGGGAAGTGTCAGAAGCCTGTGTATGTGTATCAGTTTGTGTGTCTATCATGCTGTCTTTTCTTCATCTGAGCTGTGTACGAAAGGCCAGTTCTCGGTTCTCAGGCACCTTCGATAGACCCGAGCCCTTCTGTCTTTGTCCCCTCTGTAAAGCTTAATTTTAAAGGACAGATACACATGCTATGACCTCTAGTGATTAGTAAAAAAAATAAAAAAATATACGCCTTCTTGTTTGCGAGCAAAACAAGCTGTCTTTGGGAGCAGTCCGATCCCTCGCATCTTTCTCCCCTACTTCCTCGTGGCTTTGTGTAGCACTGCTTAGAAGTAGCTTTGATGGGTACTGGTAGTTTTTCCTTTCAGCTTGGTCTCTGGTCTTTGTGTGCTGGTACAGAGAGGCCTTGCGGGCAACAGGATTTATTTATTTAATTTTTTTTACTGTAACATAAAACATTTCCTGATCAAAAGTGACCTCTAATGCATGTTATTTCCTGTTTATGGCCTTGGCTCATGGATCAGGAAGCTTTCTGAGGAATGAGGAAGTTGATCTCACCATAAATGTGCCTGACCTATTGTGTTTTAACTTTTAGAATAAAAAAATAGCTTTTAAACTTGCAGCTTTTCCCCTGTTGCTATATAGTTGCTCTAAAAGTCACTGTTCTCATCAATGCTACTCCCCCCTTTTAAATAAAACTTTTTATTTAGGGGTAAATACTCAGAGTTTGAGATAAAGCGTTTGCTTCTCATTCTATGGTTTCCTTCTTCTTGTGGTGTTTCCTTCCAGCTGCTTTCCCATCTTTCTTTGTTTTCTTTTTTTCAAAGTACTACTCTATTTAATCCAAAAATAGTGTAAGTTTGGTTTTTGGGAAGTGATGTACCCTGCTATACTTGTACCATAGTCGAGTCAAGTTTCTATAGCGCTTTTTACAACAGACTCAAAGCAGCTTTACAGAATTTTAAGCGTTAAGGTGACTGGTGTGCATTTATCCCTGATGAGCAGCCGTGGCAACTGTGTCAAGGAAAAACTCCATTAGATGTTATAAGGAAGAAACCTTGAGAGGAACCAGACTCAAACTCCACATGAAGTGGGATCTGATTGGCACTGGTGCGTCTCCAGATGGTTCGGGATGTTTGTGGGGCCGGCATCTACTTCTTTGAAGGTCCACAATTTTCATAAGGTGGGACGTGACTGGGGCTGGAGCAACCTCAGGATGCCTCGGGATGGTGGAGAATAGGTTCCTTCTTCTTTTGCCTAAACCTCTTGTAAACTTTTTGTATGTTAATAGTCTTGTTCCACTGAGCAATTCATTTTGATAGAACTGTGAGGGTTAAGGGCCTTGCTCAAGGACTTCAAGAGTGGAAGCTTGTTCATTAGAGTTGAGGTAGCACATCCAAAGATGTCCTATACAATTGTGTGCCTCCAACTTTTTGGGGGAGAGTCACATATGTCTGGAAATATCAGGTTTACCAATACTTTTATTGATACAGCGTCAAACGTATCTGCAAAGTCGATAAAAAAAAATAGGGAGTTGATTCTTATTTTGAATTACTAAAAGATATTTGCTCCACTGTAAAAGGTATTGAAGATTTTTTGAAGGTAGATTCAAAACCACTAGTCAAAAATGCATCTATGTATAACATTTTCACATTTCTGTCACAATTGATGTAATCAGCATATAAGATTGAATATAAATTTAATCGCATGCTGTAATAGAAAAAAAAGAACTAAATGAATGAATCAATTGTGGCAGGATTGCTATGGAGTTTACCGAGCCTCTAACAAGGTTTTGGGAATTGGTCCAAAATAAGTGGACACATTTTTAGGGTTGAGAAAAAGCTGAACTTTCTCTTTTGATGTTAAACGGCTTCTAATGATGTCTTTTGACACATTTGCCCAACCACACACACACACACACTCTTTCACACATTCTTTCCCCTATCTTTTTCTTTTTTCACACTTCCAAAGTCTTTCACATTCCCTTTTAACCTCTGTCTTTAGCTTTCTTGCCCCTCCTTACATCCTTCATTCAGACTCTGAAGGTCAGAGTTCTGCACAGACACTTGAGTTTTTCCTCTTTATTCTTGCTGTGTGACTGTCCAATTACTCTTTGCTTATGTCTTTGGTGTTAGGCCAGGATTCAGATTTAATCCTTGCTGCCCTGTGTGTGTGTGTGTGTGTGTGTGTGTGTGTGTGTGTGTGTGTGTGTGTGTGTGTGTGAGAAATAGTGGAAAAGCTGAGTAGCTCTGGTGTGTGATATTGGAATCATAATAAAGAGTACAAGCGGGGAAAAATGCTGCTTGGCTTCAGGCCAGAGTAAATTACTGCACGGGTTAGACAGCAAGGTTTCCTCAGTCAGCATAAAGTGTTTGGGTCATTCCATGTCAGTGCAGATGGGGGGATTGTTGCATGGCTTATTCCTTTATTTTAAAATCGTTTAATTTTTATTGTGACTGAAAACTGTCCCGTGTCAATGAAATAGTTTGGCTGAATGCTAACTCTCTTCTCTTCTCTTCTCTTCTCTTCTCTTCTCTTCTCTTCTCTTCTCTTCTCTTCTCTTCTCTTCTCTTCTCTTCTCTTCTCTTCTCTTCTTCTGTACTCACTTACCTTTTCCTCTTTTCATCACTTCTCTGATCTCTTTTTTCTCTACTTTCATCTCTTCTCTCTTCTCCTATCGTATCTTTTCTTGTCATCTTTTTATCACCCATCTGATCTATCTGTTTACTTCTGTTCCATATTCTTCTTTTTTTTTCTTATCCTGTCTGCCTTATGTTTTCTTCTCTTCTTTTATTTCTAAACTAGATGACATAGAAAACTGGAAAAGAATAAAAATAAAATGAATGTGCAAAAACTCTATTCTCTAAAAAAAAAAAAAAAAAAAAAAGTCCATCCATAATATTTTAATGCCATTAAATATGTGATGTGAGAACTTTCTGTACTTCCTACATTGTGAAAACTCAATCAGAACATCTCTTTCAGAATGTCTTCAAAAAAGCTTGTGGCAATGGCCTCAGCACAAGAACTCTGTGTATAGGCAGGAACGTGAGCTTCAATGTAGTGTGGTTGTAGTGAAGAACTGTTCAGAACAGCCTGCGTGCACAGATTCCTTCAACCAAGCACAGAGGCGACGTGTGAAAGTGTACTCGGTACATTGCGGCTGACACGGACAGAGAAACAGAGAAAACAGAGAAAGGGAAACCCTCGCAGAACAGGACAATCTGATCCTGACGCTGCAGGGACCAATAAGAGTACAAGTCTGAATGTCATGCTTTGGTGAATAGGTCTAGTCTGAATGGATGGTTTCCAGACTGTTTAGTCTTCAAATCTATTCTTTTACTAATAACCACCTCCAATAATAACAATAATAATAATAATTATAATAATAATAATTAAATGTTTAATCACAACCTTCTGATCAGAAGTCTAACACCTTAACTGCTGATTTACGACACAAAGAGCTGATCATGTTTAAACAGTTGTGTACTATGATAATTATTTTAGTAGCTCTGGTTCTTCTAAGCTCTGAGATCTTATGATTTGGTTGTGTAGTGATGGTCCTGTCAGGGGCCAGTGGTGTTAGAGAGGATGGTGTTGTAGGAAAAACATCTCAGGTATAAAGCTAGAAATAAAAACTATAGATTAAGCTACAGGTTTATGGAGTCTAGCAATTATGGGGATTATGGGAAAGTGGTGGTTTAGTGGTTAAGTCATTGAACTTTGGATCTGAAGGTTGCAAGCTCAAATCTCAGCCCACCAAGCTGCCACTTCTGGGCCCCTAAGCAAGGCCCTTAATCCCATAGCTGCTCAATTGTATTAATAAGATAAATGTAAGTCACTCTAGATTTTGTATCTACTAAATGCCACAAATGGAATGACTGAAACATATATTCATGATATTTTTGACATGTATGTCAAAAGAGAACACAGACACGAAGAAACCAGACTGATCTTGGACACTTCAAAATGATTATATAAATAATTATATCAGTTAATATTGTGGATATAAACATATCAATACACAAAGCCAATTTGTATACACTAATCCAAGCCGCCAGTTGAAGTTTAATCCAAGTAGTTAATATAAGGGGTCAAAGCACAAGCAGGACGAGCTAATCATTAATCAATAAACTACACAAATAGGCAGGAGGTCTAAACTAGGAAAATGCAGAAATACGGAATACCTAAAGCAATAGAGAAACAAGAAAAATCCCTTGAACCACAATTTATTAAACCACAAAAGGGTTTAAATAAACAAACTAATCAGAAGCAAAAACACACAGTATGTGAACACAATCAGGCAACAAACCAGTGAGAGGACGAAAGCTGGAGTCAGGATTGTAAAAGAAACCAAAACACAGCCACATGGTGTTCATCTTCATGGGAACTGTAACAAAAATATACATGGTAATTTGATTAAGAAGGATATGGTCCACATTGACAAACTGGGGCTCAACATTAGGTCATTATCTGTAGTTCTAATGGAACAAAAAGCTGCTTTACCTTCATTCGAAATACTGAGAACTGGTAATAAACACAGTTTTTAAAACTGATAGGGTTATATATTCATCCACGATTTCACAGACAACACAGACATAACTGTTCCTCCTTATATAGGGTGCCATTACTTTTGTCATTTAATTGCTACATTTAGTCCTGATGACATTTATCATTACCCCATCAACTTCCAGTTTCACGCTCATCACCCTATCAGAAATTCTCTTCACCGCCACTACATTCTTGAACTCTTCCTTAAGGATCACCTCTACACCATTTCTCTTTCCATCCATGATAGAACAGTTTAAACCCACCTCCAATGTTCCTGTCCTTACTCCCTTTCCACTTGGTCTCCTGAACACACAACATATCTACCATTCTCCTCTCCATCATATCAGCTACCTCTCTCCCTTTACCCGTCATAGTACCAACATTTAAAGTCCCAACCCGAACCTCCACTCTCCTACACTTCTCCTGTCTCTGTAGACGTCTTCCTTCTCTCCTTCTTCTCCTTTGGCCAACAGTAGCCCCATTTCCACCTGTACCCTAATGGCTAACAATAGTAGCGGTCGTTGGTAATCCGGGCCTCAACCGATTTGATTTGGCACATGTTTTACGCTGGATGCCCTTCCTAACGCAACTCTCCCCATTTATCCGGGCTTGGGATCGGCACTAAGAGTGATCTGGCTTGTGCAACCCTAATGGCTGGTACTTTATTTGAAAAGTATACAGAAGACATATTAGTTTGTTTTGTTGGCTCTTTTTAATACGTGATGTTCTGAAGAACGACTTGATGACTCTGGCTTTAATTAGTATAGCCTGTATTAGTGATGTGATGAGTTCTTTACAGGCTATGCTAATCTATGCCAGAATCAGCAAAGCACTGGAGCCAGAACTGCTTGTGAAACTGACATTGTGGGGTGTTTTTTTTGTTCAGCGTGGGCCTCATTTATCAGTTTTTTTGGTAAAATTGTTTTTAAATCATATTGTAGGTCAAACTGATATAAAATTAGTTGCTAGTATTTGCTTCATATTCACTCGTGCATGTTGGTGGATGTTTATCGCTTTCAAATGTGTGATAAAATTCAATAAATGGCGAAGTTTACAGGGAGCTGAAAGTGTCTAAAATGACGAAAAAATGTAATGTAAAATGACGTTCATCATTTCAGGTTCACATTAGTGGGTCTGGGTTTTTTTTTTATGTATGTTCTAAGTGGTGTGTAGTAAATACTCTATATGGACAAAAGGGACACCTGACATTTCCAGCAATATGTAATTCTTTTCAAACTGTTATCACAAAGTTGGCAACACACAATTATATAAAAAGCCTTTGGATGAGGTGGCATTCAGTTTGTCCTTCACTTGAACTAGGAGACCCAACTCTGTTTTATTAAGATATGGTGTACATGGGTTGAAGTGTGCTATAGAGCTCTGACCTCAACCCTGATGAATTGGGACCCTGACTGCACCCCAGGCCTCCTCACCTCACCTACAGCGATTGTTCTCTGTGTAAAACGGCCAAGTGCTTTCAAACACAGTGTGGAGAAAAAAGTTTTGTCTACAAATGTGCACATTAGATGCACCACCCTGACAAATGAAGGCTTCTTCCTAGTAATTTATCCTCACAGAGTAAAAGGCAGTGAACAGGTACTAAACACTGGTGAGTTTCTTCATTGTGGTGTTTTAGTCTCAAAAGAATCAACTGTGTTCTGGTTGCTTCCTGTCATTAAAAATCTTAGGATTTCTAAGGTAAAGTATCTTTGCTGGAGCGTTTGATGAAATAACAAAAGAAGGTGCGATCCGCTAACTTTCTGCGGTGTTCTCACATCTCGGTTTTGTTGATTTGTGCCACGGCCAGTGGTCCAAAAGAGTGCATTTATTTATCACAATGGAGTTGATATTTGGAAAAGTGTGTGTGTGTGTGTGTGTGTGTGTGTGTGTGTGTGTGTGTGTGTGTGTGTGTGTGTGTGTGTGTGTGTGTGTGTTTATACATGACTGTTAAACAATAGTAATTTTTGTCATTTCATCAATGACTTGTGACTCCAGAGCAACTGGCAAACCAAAAATAAATAATATTTATTGCTCCATTGTTACACCAGTAGTTTTTTTCTTTTTCTATTCTTTTTATTTTTATTCATTATCCATCCATGCATCCAATCATCCATCCATCCAATCATTAATCCAATCATCCAACCAATCATCCATCCAATCATCCATCCAATCATCCATCCAAACATCCTTCCATCCATCCATTTCTTTCTTTCTTTCTTTCTTTCTTTCTTTCTTTCTTTCTTTCTTTCTTTCTTTCTTTCTTTCTTTCTTTCTTTCTTTCTTTCTTTCTTTCTTTCTTTCTTTCTTTCTTTAATATCTTGCTACATGTTAAATTATTATTTTGTATCTTGGCTAATTAATATAATGCCAAAGACAAGAGTTTAAATGTGCCCTGATTGTAAGTTACCAACAATTTAATTAATTAATTAAATCAAACTTAGTGCTTTTAATAACTGCCTCTAAATGTTTCTCTCTTCTGTTAAACTCAAGCTGTTGATTTTCTATTATATATTGCGCCAGTGGTTCTTTATAAAATAACTGACATGGACACATCTATTTCTTCTCCTTTTTTAGGAGTGGTGGTGGTGGTGAGTGTGTGTGTGATGATTCAACTGTAGATTTCTTACATATATGTATATCTTACATAGACATACACAGAAATTGTGAGGATAAGATATGTGGAAAAATGTATGCCAGTGGAATACTTCTGTTATAATGTAATGAAAAACATAAATCTATAATCAGCTGTAGATTTACTTTATACATGCATGTTATCTCACACCAGCAAAATGTTTTTTTATTTCTGAGCTAAAAAATAAATTGCATAGTTGCAGTTTAAATTATTAAATGAAAATTTACCTCAAAAGGGCCGTCTATTCTATCCCAACCGAAAATATTCTAATAATTGTTCACCGACTCTAGCACATTGATTAGTGCCTCAGGAAGTTTGCAGTCTATTCAGGGTATAAGTTCAATAGATCTTTGATTTCCTTGCTCTAATGCAGGAGGATTCTCACGTTTCCTAATAAGTAGATGGATTAAATTAGATGTCTGGAGAATTGACTGTTTGGTATAATTGACCAAACCTAGACTCGCTGGGACTCAGAAAAGGGTCAGGATCAAAAACAAGCACAAGCAAACCCATAATAAAAACAGTTCTGAAGCCATGCTATGATTTCTGTTAGACACAGTGTGTGACTTTAGCAGCGTGTGTACTGTAGGTATGTTAATCCAGGCGTGCACCGTGTTGTCCCTGTGCTGTGGAGCTCAATAAATTTGTGCAAACTGCATTTGCTGATTTGTTATTAAATCGCTGAAGTGGAACCACAACCACAGTCAGCATAAATTCCTTTAACTGTTCTTGGCGGCAAAACAATTTTCTAATGAATACACCATCAAATCTAAATACTTCAGGATAAAAAATACCTTCAAAGCAACTTCGTTTAGGACAACATTTTATGATTTATGAATCTTGATCTATTAATCTATGATACTTGGAAAATGATCTATTTTTGTAATTATTTATACTGTTAAATGCTTGATTTAGTTTGTTCAGAAGGAGGTTATTAATTTGCTATATACCACAATATGGATGAATGCTTGAACCTGATTGGTCAGGTCATTAGTGTCATTTATCCAGAAGAAGTGCCCATACAAGGAATTCCATCCAATACATCATTAAGAGCTATACTCGAAAAAAAACCTTCCTGAACTTACACAACTTAACTCAGAATGTATAAAATAGCATTAGACCAACGCTTTAATGAAAAGGGGTCTTGATTTACTCATCCCTTTGGATCAGTCACTGTGCTATGTGAACTTTTTTTAGCACAGGAAAAATATCAGGATGGAGGGGTATTTTTTTTGAGAGAGAGAGAGAGAGAGAGAGAGAGAGAGAGAGAGAGAGAGAGAGAGAGAGAGAGAGAGAGAGAGAGAGAGGCTGGTGAAAGAATGTCTTTATCACAACTACAACAAGTAAAAGTTTTTTATTCCACTTATCTACAGTATAAACTGGTAAACAAGGTGCTTATTGGTAGATTTCAGTGAAGCAAGCCACATGTATTATTTTTTCTTTCGCACAAAAATAAAACATGTTAAGGTGTTAATGGTGCTTTGTGATTGTGTTTGTGTTTTTGAACTGAAGTCAAAAGAGAATTAAAAAAAGAAAATTCATGTGACTGTATAAAGCCGCAATCACGCTAGTAATGTCTTCATCTTTGTGGACATTTCACAGCATTGTATGTAAAGAATGTCGAAAGTGTTGCTGTTTTAATTGTAACACCTGATCGGATCACATCATCGAGTTGGTGATTACTGAAATATAACAGTTTTTCATTCCTTCCTCAACAGTGTGATTATACACAGCAGGCCGCCTAATGGTTTTGTACACAAAGTTTAGTCAGTCGGTCATGTGACTTGTGCGTTGGTACATGCAGTGCATCCTGAAAGTATTCTGAATAAGAGAGGGATCTGAAAATGGCTGTGCACCGACGCTCCCCATCCAACCTGATTGAGCTTCAGAGGTTCTGCAAAAAAGATTGCGAGTAACAACGCAAAAATAGGTGTGCCAAGCTTGTAGCATCAAACTCAAAAAGACTCGAGGCTGTAATTGGCACCACAGGTGCTTCAACAAAGTATTGACCAAAGGCTGTAAATACTTATGTACATGTGATTTTTATTTTTAATTATTATTATTTTGTAATAAATTTCAAACTAATTTCGGTCACGTTGTCATTATGGGGTATTGTTTGTAGAATTTTGAGGTAAAGAATTTAATCCATTTTGGAATAAAGCAGTAACATAAAAAATTAACAAGTAAAGTGCTGTGAATACTTTCCAGATGCACTGAAATTTGTTTTATGCATCAAATGACAAACATCAGACCCATGAGAAACTGCATTCGATCAAGCAGAACTAAAACAATGTGTAGAATGGAGAAATAAAGTTGAAATTCTTTAGCATGAGCAGCCGTGCCTGGTCTTCTATCCTCTTACACACCGTGAAG
This sequence comes from Silurus aristotelis, assembly GCF_946808225.1. Classification (NCBI taxonomy): domain Eukaryota; kingdom Metazoa; phylum Chordata; class Actinopteri; order Siluriformes; family Siluridae; genus Silurus; species Silurus aristotelis. Next base: position 6,886,760 of record NC_139585.1, on the reverse strand, counting down.
CTTTTTAATCCTGTTTGCCATTGATTTAATCACAGTTTATTCCTTCATGATGAATAAACAAATAAAAAAAGGGTAAATGAAACATCACTACACAATTATATGCTTGACATTTAAAATGTAATGGTTACTTGTTGAATACTGTTGAACAATGTCTGACACTGCTTATTACACACTTTGCAACTTAAAGGCCACTGAATGCTTGTAGAGCAACAATTTATTTCAAACATGTAATAAATGCAGCGATTATTATTAATGAAATAAATGCGGATATACAGCGCAAAATGAATTCAATTAAACATCAGCTCAAGTACAACATAAAATCCGTTTTAATTGCTTCTTTGAGTAGATTAGATAAATAACGTTTCCTCTTGTATTTATTTCGTAATTTTATATAAATTCATATATCACAGTATATGTTCTGAATATCAGAACATATACTGTGATATGTTCTGAATATCAGGCTTTCAGGAGGTCTCCAGAAACTTTGAGAATCTGAGTTCTCGTCTTTATTTTTCCTATTTTCTTGTTCTTGGTCATGTAGTATCTGGATTGGTGTCATGTAATGCACGATAGCGGGAGTGGATCGAGTGCAGGGTAAAAGTGTGCATTATATAAAGAAGGCAAACAGATCCAATTCGACACAAAACAAAATAAAAGAGCGCAACCAACCAAACACTGGCAAAACTGAGGACAAGGAACGTGTAGTAGAAATAAGATAATAAAAAAAGTTAACATAAACAATAAACCAAATTTTGGCTCGATAATTGTAGCTACACTAGATGAGTTTTTCGCAATGAGACAAGATATATTGTAATTTCCAGACTATAAAGCGCACCAATATACCCACTGAATTTTACAAACATTTTTATTTTTAACATAAAAAAGCCGCACCTGTCTATAAGCCTATAATGTCTACATTGAAACTAATAAACTTTACACAGGCTTTAACGAAAGACACGTTACACACGGTGTAACGGGTGAAATATGTTGTGCTTCCTTTAGGAGCATAGCGGTATTTTGGGAATAGCATGCCACTGCATTTTCCAGTATTACTGCATGTGTGCAAGACGAGGATTATGTCCTTATTATTTTCTGATGCTCATTTCTATGTTTCTTTGACTAAACCGTAACGCTGTTGCCAAGAACAATAAAAAAGCACGAGTTTTGGAAACCTGTCTGTGCTTATATGATTTCTGTTGCAACTGGAGTTAGCGAGCTCTCCCTTCATCCAGACTCAACGAGCTACAACGGCTTGTATCTAAACAGTAGCCTACCAAGAAAGTCATTGTTCACTGTCTTCCTCCTTCCTTTCGCAACTATTTCTCTCTGGAGTTTATTAGATGGCAACTGAAAATCTTCCTCAAAGTTAATGTGTTTGAAGCAGAAAAAATGGGCAAGTGTAATGATTTTTTATTGAATTTGAATTGTGATGGATAGACAAATGGGTCAGAGCATTTCCAAAACTGGAGCTCTTGTGGGGTGTTCCTGGCCTGCCCATGTGGCCCAACAGATGGGAGAAGTTAAGGAAGTTGATGCTGTAATGATTTTAGGAACTGTTTTGGCAGCAAAAGGGGGACCGACACAATATTCGGTAGGTGGTCATAATATTAGGCCTGATTGGTGGCTATAAAGTTGTGACTGGTTGGTGTGTGTGTGTGTCAAATGTGAAAGTATATCCATATGTTAATGAAGACACAAGAGCACAATGCACGGTGCAAAGCATAAAGATACGAAATATGGAAGCAAGCTGGTCTTTAGTGGTGGCCATTAGCACTATGGCACTCTTGTGAATGGAGCAAGGGGGAATCTCTGACATTTGGAGATTTGGATTTGGAATGAATGGGCAAGCAATGGTTTTAAAGCGTGTTTGGCACTTCTGTTACTATAGCTATCAGTGTTTAAAAAAAGCCCAAAAGGTTCTCTGTCAATAATTCCTCACTGTGACCATTTCAGGAAATGTGTAAACGCTGCAATTCTGTTCCCAAATAAAATGATAAATAGAATAAAATTAAAGACGCAAACCGGTCGCACTTTGTTACCAAGGTTACGCGGTTGTTTGGTAAAATCGAACAAAATATCATAAAACAAAAGCCACAGTTTTACTAAGGCTGGAATGTATGTGAGCGAGACGGTTCACTGTATAAGGAGAGGTTTCCAGATCCTTAGTTCATCAGTATCCAGATGTTGAAATTGGCACAAAGTACCAAGTGTGCAGGAATGACAAACGACAGAGCGAGTCTTTACAGGAGGAATCTTTTTTTATTGGTCTGATATTCTGAAATTAGATTTTAATTGCATATCTGTTTTCGTCTCTTTGTTTCAGTAATTTTCATCACACTCGTATTTCCAACAGGAATGATGGAGTCATTAGCCAAGGGAAATCTGATAGTGCGGCTCTGATTAAGCGTGCAGCTGAAAGTGCAAGCGAGCCGCCGATGGGATTTTTGGTGCTTCGCAGATTCATTTGCAAATGTACGATCTGTGAAATTGTGGACTATAGCCATGACAACTTTTGCAATATGGCTGAGTTGAGTTCAACTTCTTTTGTTTTTAGTGAAGACGGAACTACAGTTTAAAAGAAGTACTTGAGTTAAGTTGTACTGAATACCCCCCCCCCCCCCAAATAAAAAATAAAAATCAAAAGTCTAAAAAGTCAAAATTGCCTACAATGTTTTTTTTCCAAAACCAATTTTGAATATTTATCAGTGTTCTCCCTGAAAATGGTCACATGACCAGACCTTTAACTTGTAAATGATCTCCCAGATTTTCAGCTTGTACTGTACACATTAGTGCTGCAGCTATAGATTATTTCATTAATTGAGTATTCTATCTATTATTCCATCAAGTAATCAAGTAATCGAATAAGAAGCACTTTTTCTTTATAAAAGATAAATACTTAATGTACAAGAGAAAATAAGACACGTCTCTCAAAATTAACAAGTAAATTTGTTTCCTTTTTTAGAAAAATGTAAATTTTTATTGTTGAAATTGCACACAAGAATATCTGTAAAAACGAAACTATTTATTGCATTTAATTGTCATATTACATCAAAATGCAAACACAAGTATAAAATACAAATATAAAAATCTAATCTTGGCGTTTTCTTTGGCCTGAATGTTGTTCTCGGCCCTCGTTGTTTTTTTCCCATTCAGTCGTTTTTCATTCTAAAGTGTATTCTGTGTTTACTTGTCCAGAGTGGTCCAGAGTTTAGCGGGTGGTGCGTCAGTAATAATGGTCCATTGGGAAACACCATGCTCCGTGTGTAGTTAAATGGACCTTGATGCTATTTTGTGTTATTTGAGTTGCTTGAGGAATCTTTTCAGCCCTAGTATACATAATGAGGCACTTTGCAAAGTATTGTAAAAACTAATAACATATTAATACTCTATAATATTAAAATTATATTATAGAGTATACTCATGGTTAACTATTAGTATTACTGTGTAAAAGTGTAAAATTTGTGATTACATTTTATAAACTAAAAAATATAATTATACATTTCTATGAGTTTTTTTTTTTTTTTTCAAGACACCTTTATGTATTATTATTGTAATATACATTAGCTTTGCTAGCAATTTGGGGTTAAAAATCTTCCTCAAGGCAATCTGGGATTTGAATACACAACCTTTTGCACCCAAATGTAACCGTTAATCCCCCAGCATGGCATTATATAATACAAGCAGTCCACCCACGTAAGTGCAATGTGTTCCACTGAAATGTGATTAATATTTATTTATTTATTTATTTATTTATTTTGAAGCATTTAGTCAGCTTCTGGGGGGATGGGGGGAACTGACCACTTGAGAACTGTAGAAATTGAAGGAGTGTCTCTAGTGAGAGACCGAAGTGCTTTTGCAAAAAAAGAAAAAAGTCTGTACACTTTCACCCTTAAAGTAGCGGTGTGGTGGTTTCTTTCCGTCTGACAGGGCTGATGAGGGAGTAGCTCTGATGCTGTGCAGCCTCGGGCCTTTTTCTGCTGTCATTTATTTAAATCCCTGAGTGGGATGAACCTCAGATCCAAGGCCATGGTGCTTCTTGCTGCTACAGGGGATGATGGGAATTTTATCAAGGTGAGCTGTCACGGGTACCATCTGAGCTCAAAGCAGGGCTAAGTTTCTTAATGTTAAAGGAAAAAGTCTCTTGAATATAATGCTATACAATTTCAGATCCTCTGAAAACCTGAAGACATTTGGGAACATAGCTGGATTTTTTTTGTGCACTCCTGGTGGTAGTCTCTTGCAGAGCAATTAAACGTCAAGGGGGACAGTTAAGTAAGATATAAAGTATGCAGAATCCTTATTTTCTCCTGTTCTTGGATTGAGTGTACCCACAGGCAAAAGTGGAACCTGGAATGTTCATAGGAGCTGCAGTTTTATTTGGAGTCTCAGGAACTGTCCATCATGAAAAGGTCCATGTTTTGTGCAAGAAGGAAAAAGACTGTATTTAAGCCTCTGACTTGAGATCAGCATTGCAATGGTAGATAAGGCAGCCGGGTGGAGTGAAGCTCTCTGTGCTTAATGCTTGGATGCCTGGAGAGCTAAAAGCAGCTGAGGTATATCTTCTGTCTCCTGGTGGACAGCCTCAGTGAGGGGGTTTGGAGGAAAATGAATAGGAGTGGTCATAGTGCTTGCTTTTGTTTGTTCAGATTCAGGCAAGGCAAGCTTAATGTCGACCAGTGTGGCATGACCGGTTATAGAAGGTTAAATGTGGAGGCAGGGAATAAAGAAATTAAAAAAAAGCAACCAGAACATAGATACAAAACCGTTGGTCATTATGCAGGAGTGAACTATATGAAGATCTGTATAAAGGTTTTTCTAAAAGAAATAAGAGGGGAAAAAAATTGTCTTGATTTACAAGACCCAAATTGAAAATTTTTTACACTACATTTGATTAAAACTCAACACTGCCTTTCACCCCAAGTACACTGTCATTAAAGTGAAGCATGGTGGTGGTACGGTCATGTTCAGGTGCTTCCTTACTGGTTTTCGTCACTAATGCACTTATTTCCCAGTCACTGATCTTTGTTGTATTCAGGCATTCTATTGCTTTTATTTTGATACTTAAACAGATTGATTCCAAAATTTAACTTATTATGGTAACTAGTTGCAACAGACCTAAATAAATGGTTTCACATCTACTACATGATGCAGCTTTTGTTTTTATTTTGCATAGAAAAAAGGTAAATCTACAATGATTTATCGATGTTATGACCAATTCTGTGTGGATTTCTGACATATAAGGGTTAAAAATTAAATTCCTTACTCTCTTTCAGCAGCGGATAGAACATTAAAATGGGTGTTGAGAAAGTTAACCTGTTAGCCTTCGTCACCACTTTTGGGACTCACAGCTGAAAATGTCCTACCTACATTTAAATGTTAACAGTTTCTAAATGGGCTACATACACAATTTAAATATCTTTAAATAAAGAACTCTTTAAGCTTTACTGTCAATCATTCAAAGTTGATATTGATCAAAGAGATAATAAGTTATAGATGACAAAGTACTGTAAATATAAATTTACTGCATTGAACATTTTTCTATTTCATATATATATAAATACATGAAATCAGTCCTGGAGCAATCCAGAAAAGTACTAGGTTAAAGGCCCATTTAAATTAAATTTCATTAAAATTCATTTCAATTAAATGAAGATATCATGAAAAATGAGATTCCTACAAACATTTAACTGAGACTATGTCTGGTTTCCCCCACCCAGCCCAAATTTTTTACATTTTTGAAAATGCCCTACCTAACTTTAAATATTAACAGAAAAGTGGGTTCCTTGGTGGTCTAGTGGTTAGGATTCGCCGCTCTCACTGCCGAAGCCCGGATTCGATTCCCAGCCATTAGGGTTGCACAAGCCAGTGCACTCTTAGTCCCAAGCCCGGATAAATGGGGAGGGTTGCGTTAGGAAAGGCATCCAGCGTAAAAACATGCGGCAAATTAAATATGCGGATCAAGAATACGGATGATCCGCTGTGGGAAAAGCCGAAAAAAAGATATAGTTCCTGAGAAAAGTGGGCTACATATACAATTTAGATATCTTTGGAAAGAAGACACTTTAAACTTTACTGTCAATCATCAAATATCAAAGTTGATATTGCTCTATAAGATACGTTATAGATGGTAAAGTACCTTAAATACTTAAAGTACCTTAAACACTATAGGGGTACAAGAGTATATAAGAGTACAGAGACACTTGACTTGTCTTGATATGTGCTTCCTCCCCAAACTGTTACCACTAAGTTGGAGGCACACACATTTTTTAGGGTGTCTTTGAATATAGTAGCATGAAATGTTCACTTCACTTAAACTGGGAGACCCAAACCTGTTTCAGGATGACAATGGCTCAGTCAACAAAGCCAGTATACTTTTTTGGTTAATTGGTCAGTGGTTAAGATTTTGGACTTTTGATGCCTTTACTAAAACGCTTGTGACTGAATAAGCACAAATCTCCACAAGCACACTTCAACAGGAAGGTGGAGGTTATTATAACAGGAAATAGAACCTTATAAGCAGGTGTAGGAAAACCTTTGTCCAAATGTTCTATGTTCTCCACTTCCAAAAGAGTACAGCTTTCTGCTTAATGACCAGGACATTTCTTCCTAAAAATATCATCACCATTATGTTCAGTACAAGGGCTGTATATTTAATTGTGCCTTATGTGAGTTGTGTTGCAGCCATCTGTGTAGAAATGTAAGCTTTTTAACAGCCAGAGGACTTTCTGTCTTTCTCATTCACACATACTGACATATATAGTGCTCACTAACAGGCTGGGAATAGTGACAGGTCACATGACAATGAAACAGGTGTAATATGTTTGATGAGTTGTACTCATACAGTAGTTATTCGCCTCCGAGGTGCCTTTTTCCTTTTTTATCCTCTCTGCCACTGCCTGTGTGTGTATAGCTGTCTGCCTCTCACTCTTTCTCGCTATCTTTCTGTCTCTGATGAGTGCTGAACGCGTCTCTGTGGTGCAGTTGAGTGTGATGCCGTGACACATTGTAAAATAAAATATTCGCCTGCCTGCTTTCCTCCACCACCAGGCATCTGCTCTTGGCATCCTGTGATTTAGAGGCCAGTCCTGGATTCGTGATGCAGTCCATGCATCAAGCATGATCCTGTTTATTTTAAATGCTTCCTGAGCAAGTGGCTGATGTGGTTATTGTTATAAATAAATCACTTAAATGCTCATTGTAGGAAGTAAAGAAGGCATTAGGGTCAGGGATGTTTTGGTCAGCCTGTGATTGTCTGATTATATTTTTATGGCAGTTTGTAGCTTAGCTTGATTGGTGATGCTGTAGTTACTTACTAATTCATATTAGTACAGGACAAATCACTTTCTCCTTTGTCTGATTGAGGATGTCTGCCAAATGGAATAAATGCAATTAATTTTTAGATCAGTTAACCACTGAGCCTACATCTTGGGGGTGCATCAGTCGCTCATTAAGCCACAAGAATATTGGTTGGTCAGGAACTGATGTTAAATGAGGTTGTGTGAAGTGCAGTTAGAGTTCATTTCATCCCCAAGGTGTTTAGTAAGGTTAATGTGAGGGATCTGTGAATGTCTAAATTGAACTTTGCTTTGTGCACATGAGCACTGTGTTGCTGGAACAGGTTTAAACCTTTTATAGGTTTAACTGTGTGGAAACACTTTGGAGAATAATCACATAAACATATGGTGAAATCTTTGACTAAAATCATGATATTACTAGAGATCTATAGTACTATTTAAATGCTTAAGCCAGCTATGAAAAAGATAATGCAGGGCAGTGGTCCCCAACCTTTTTTGCGTCACGGACCGGTTTAATGTCAGACAATATTTTCATGGACCGGCCTTTAAGGTGTGGCGGATAAATACAACAAAATAAAATTATACGATAGGCATAAAAACTGTTATTTTCTGAATATAATAATAAATGTAAATCCACTGTGTTGTGTTTTGTTCATTTTGCTCGCTTGGGGGTTTGAATTTAGCGGTAATGTATTATGTGTTAGCGGCCGGAGCCCCTTTAAGAAGGTAGCGGATGACGGTAAGACATGTGACCGAGGCATTATGACATGAATCAAGAGTGAGTCATAGACAGTTGTGGAGGGGAGAATCCGGTTATTTTCTAAAATAAAACTTCCTTCAGAATCAGATAATAAATAAAACGGAAATAACGTAAGTTATGTATTCTTTCTGTGCAGTCCGGTACCAATTGACCAACGGACCGGTGCCGGTCCACATCCCGGGGGTTGGGGACCACTGATGTAGGGTATAAATGGCTTCAAATATATATATATATATATAATTTTTTAATTTTTTTTATTGTTAATTTTTTACTAAATACGAGGTGAAATCTAAATCTAATCTTTATTTGGTATGACGACCCTGCAGTAGGATGTTCCAAACATCTTGGAGAACAAACCACAGATCTTCTGTGTAGTCTGTCTTTAATTCTTCTGTCTATTAATGTTAACTACCTAAGGACATAAATAATGGACATTTTATTAGCTAGTCTAACTATAAACCGACAGAAAGCATATAACTAATAACACTTAGTGCCAAAAATGCCTTATGATGAATAATATTTTACATGTAAAAGCCAAAGTGATGAAAAGGTTTGGTTTTCACATTACGTGTCATTCTTCTGTCCATTTTAGAAAGAACATCAATGCTGTCCCTGAGACCCCCTGCTATTCTGAAACTCTTTGCCATATTAGAAATTCACAGGATATTCAGTAACTCCATATGTGTCACCATGAGGAGTCTCAGTAGGAGTCCTGGTCATGTCGAGACTATATTATGCCATACTGCCTGAGGTACACTCATGTTTACCATATGAATCGGAGAGTAGGAGTATATGAGTGTTGTAAGGAAGTAAAAATGTGCTTTACTTCTACCATTGGACCACTCATTGGGACTTTCTGGGCATTAATGGATTCTCAAAAATGACGTAATGAGAATTTGATCGTTCTGTTAGATGGGCCGAATAACACACTACATTGGGAATTGTCTTTACTTGTTTGCGTAAATGCTTGGTCTAGGCAGCTTCAGGTTCCGATTTTATTATGAGTGCTTTTCTTTAACAACTGGAGCCTGGAGTTCTTATATATGCTTATATTTTGAATAAAAGACTTGCCCTTAACACTGCTGTCCTCAATGCAATAATTATGTACTGAACTCTTACTAGACCACTTCAAGAAACACATATTGCTGCATTAGAGATCATAATGTGATGCCAAATTCATGAGAAAATAAACACTGAATGAAAAGAGGAAAATTTGGAATATGAATTGTGGCATTGAACATAGAAAGACAATCATGGAAAGACTATACACGAAAAACAAAGAGAGTTCATAGAGGTGCATTTGCTGGGGGGAAACCATATTTTGTTACCATTATGCTGCAGACATGTATATTTATCAGGGATGTGCATCTCCATAACTGCGGCTGATGCGATTCGCATCCCAAAGCATAGCTAACGATACGATACATAAAAGATACATATGAAGCAGCTACCGATGTGATGCAATAGGATTCACCCCTATTATGAAGCAGTGCAATAGGATTTTGCTTTGATTTAACACAATGCAATTTAATGCAATACGATGCAATGGAAAAAATATAATATCCAATTCAATAAGGTACAGATAGTACCTTTTATTTCTTTGGTTTAGACAGACAGCAAATCATAAATTTACTTAAGTTAATTCTAACTTCTCATGCATGGCCCTTTCACAAACCGGCCTTTGTAGTGCAAATAAAAATAAAAAGATTGAATTGAACCAGACGTTTTTTTCCTGTTCTGTCTCCAGGAAGATGCAGCTCTACCTCTGCCATGTCAATCTGTATTTTATGTGACTCTCAGGACACGCCTCAGTCTTCGCAGTGCTGTATTGTTTCATATTCATGTAGCTGAGAGATGCGGGTGCTGAGAATGAGGAGAAATCAATCTACATATACAATATTGGTCACAAATTGTATATATTTAAAAAAAATATATAATATATATAATATATACTATATAAATAAATAGTTAACCGATGCAAATATGTTAAAAATGATGTATCACAATACAAACACCAACACACTTTTTTTAATGGATTCATCACATTGTTATGCCGATGCGAATCTTACCGTCCCTAATATTTGTGATAATTTTTATTTGACTTGTTATAGACGATCTTGTCTGGTCTTGTTCTGAACTTAAAGATTATTATCCAGAAACTACATAAAAAACAAGGGAAAATGATCAAACTAATCTTACAGTATAGATTTAACAAGATGTTCCTACAGTATAAGCAGAAGTTGCACATTCCTCAGTTCTATGGAGTTTCTCCAGTGTTGGACGAAGTACACAAACCCGTAATTCGGGTCGCGGGGGCAGCAGTCGAAGGCGGGGGCCTGCTTAGACTGCTGCCCCCGCGACCCGAATTACGGATAAGCGGGAGAAAATGAATGAATGAATGAATCTATAAAAATTACCTCTTTTAAACTACTTAATGTTGTGGCAAGTTCGAGGCAGAAGCTTTTTTCATAATTGACTGTATTCCTCTCAAAATGTTCTGCTTGCTGTTGAACTGATGCTAAACTGTATGTTGGTGTTAAGTAGATACCACCAAGCAGCAATCCAAACAAGTTCAGAACAGACCGTTCAGTACAGCTCTACGCTGATTGGTGGCTTGCTGTGTGCTTGACCAGGTTTATCCGCCTATAAATTAAAAGGAATGACTAATTTTGCAAAATGTTTGACTCTGAAATGTAGTGAAATTAAAGTAAAAGTCTCCCTAAATAGAAATATTTTAGTGAAGTACAGATTTGCGAGAAAGCTACTTATGTACAGTAACAAATTATATTTACTTCCTTAATGACCACCACTGAGTTTCTTTTCAGTTTTATGTAGTTTCGATATTAATGTCTTGCCAATTCTCTAGTTGTGTTAAACCCTTTTTCTATTCACACACTATAGAATATTATGGTTTTGTTGTTTTTCTTATTGTGTTTTTAATGTTACACATTGGTACAGTTAGTAAAACTTTCACACATTCTCGTGTCTAGTGTGTGACAGTAGGATTGTATATTATAAACATCCATGCTAACTTGGGGTTTATGGGGTACATTTAATTGTGCAGTGTACTAAAACATTATCATATTCAAATTATAATTGAAATTCATTTAATAATAATTGAAATACATTTGCCTTTCATGCATTTGGACCATTTAATAAGCCAATTAAAATTTCATTATTACTTTATAATAACCATTACACATTGTCACTGCTGTGCTGGTTCTATTGGAAAAATAGATTCAGAAGTCCATTCTGAGCGAGGACGCAGTTTCATTTTCTCTGCCTTTCATGTGTCAGTCTTTCGCTTATTGAACGGAGCCACAGCATTCACGTAAAGCTGTCGAGAAAAATAAAAAGAACCACAGCTGAACGTTTCACTCCGAAATAACTCTTAAAATTTTACTAGGAGAATATATTGAGATAAATTGGCTTCGAGAGAGCTGCGAGCTGAGCCTCATCCAATCGCAGTTCTGTCAGGTCAGGTTTAAACCCATGGAAAGAGAATCTATTTGATTATATTGTGTTAAATAAATGCAAACACAAGATAGCATTATACATTTTTGTCTCCTTGCAGGTTTTTATTTTATTTTGTCTCTTAGTTTCCATATTGCCAGTTCACTTTGATAGACCCATTGGTCATTTTCATGACCAAATATCACACCAAAGTTATTTCACATATTGTTTTATGTGAATGACTGTCTGGTGAAAATATATACTGTATACTATGTGTTTTACCTCAGTGAGGTAAAAAAAAAAAAAAAAAAATATATATATATATATATATATATATATATATATATATATATATATATATATATAATTGTTTTTATGAAAAAAAAAAAAAAAAATATATATATATATATATATATATATATATATATATATATATATATATATATATATATATATATATATATACTATGTATACTATGTATACTATGTGTTTTACCTCAGTGAGGTAAAAAAAAAAAATCAAAATCTAGCTATTATATATATATATATATATATATATATATATATATATATATATATATATATATATATATATATATATATATATTATAGCTAGATATAGAATTTTTTTTTTTACCTCACTGAGGTAAAACACATAGTATAATATATATATATATATATATATATATATATATATATATATATATATATATATATATATATATATATATATATTATTTTATTTGGAAAAATTTTTTAGCGATCACTTAATTCTCAAAAATGTACATATGTTGCTAACATATTATTGCATGCCATGTACTGCTGGATACAAAAGGATGCAAGTGCTTATCCAAAATTGTTTTCTAATTTCGTTTTTCACACTCTTCTTTCTTGTTTGTTTAGTTGTTTGCCTGACCTGTTTATGATTTTGAGAACAAAAGGCACAGAAAACTAAAAATTAACTGAATGTAATACATTGAAAGCATGAGGGTATTTTAAATGCCAAGACAAAAACTAATTGTAGACAATTAGGACACAAGAGGAAAATAACTAATGATGATGAACCGGGGTGGAGAGAGGGCATAAACTGAAGACAAACACTTTTTACTAAGGCTTCATAATTACAGGATAAAACACAGCATTATGCTGAATGTCCTGAGAGTCGGCATGCGCTGTCATTTTGTGTGAGGAGGATCATTTAATTCAATTTGATTTGTAAAGCACTTTTACCACTGATCCCTATCCCAAAGCAGAATTAAACAATATAAATATACCTTTTAGCATTATTAATTACTCTCTATACATTTATCAGTAATGATAAGGCAGTGGCAAAAGTGGCACGGAAAAACTCCCTGAGACTTCATGAGGAAGAAACATTGAGAGGAACCAGACTCAAAAGGGAACCTATTCTCATTGGGGTTACACTGAATATACATTTATTATAGTTCTATCATACACTTGAATGTAAAACTGTTTTTGCAGCTCTAAGTTTGTAGCAGCCTGCTTACATCTATTTTAGTCCAAATCCATTTTTGCTTGGTTTTAAGTTTAACACTCCACATATGTATCTTCAGCTGTAGCGAGTGGTTTCCAATCATCTCTATGAGGAGGTGGTAGTTAATTTGTTAAGGCATTATCATCAGACTATGGATCAGAAGATCACAAGTTCAAATCCCAGCATCACCAATCTGCCACTGCTGGACACTTGAACAAGGCCCATACCTTTCAACTGCTTGGGTTTAAGTTGTTTGGGATAAGAGTGTCTGCTAAATGCCATATGTAAATGTCTGACATTGTTACTTACTTTATGCTGAATGTGATTGAATGAGATCATTAATATACTATTAGTAAATGAAATACAAGCAAATGCCAAGGCGTTTTAAAAATGTCCTAAATTAAAAGAAATGACTTTTAGGGGGTGGAAGTGTATTAAATGATAGTCTCTTAAAACATTATGGTGTGTTACATTTTAGAAGCCATATATAGGGTTTGGGAAGGTACATTGCTGCAGTATTAAGTTGTTATAGGCTATTGATTTAAAAGACAAGGTTTGAAAATAGCCGTAAAAGCAGATCGATATGGTGGATGTAATTGAATTGACAACTGTAAAGCGGTGGCGTTTGTATTTGCCGTTTTAACCTGTTGAGATAAAAAAATAAAAAAAATAAATAACTTTTGCATTGGAACAATAGCAACAGCAGAGAAAAAGCCTGATCGACAATACTTACTATTTATTTTGAGCTATAAATGGGAATCGGGAAAGCATACTGTAGAATGTTGATTTTTCTGTGTGTGTAGGCTGCTCGATCTTTCACACATAATCCCTCTCGATCTAAAAGAACTCCTCTGGGAATCTTAACCAGGATTTATTTACTTCTCAAAGGTTCTGTAGCATTAGCACCATATTAGCTTCTAGAGGGGGTTTCTAAACTGATCCTCACTTTATTATATTGTGGTGGTTTTTGTGGACAGGGGTTCACAAACTAACTTTTTGCAGCCAGGCATGTAGGTGTGGCTTTTCTCATGTGCATGGACCGTAGATTGAGTTCAGTGAGCACCAACCCACTTCATTGAGATCCATGTTCTTGAATATTTTTCAAGGGTTCAGTTGCAGCTCCAGTCTAGCAGAGCCAATCTAGTCCAGTAAGCCAATTATCTGGATCAGGTGTGTTTGTGTAGAGTTTGAGTTAATTTATAAAGTGACGCAGTGGTGTTACATTTCTGTCTCTGTAACACAATTACATACCACAATATAGTGTGTTTGTGTGCATGCGTGTGTATTAAAGGGTGTGGTGGTGTGTGGATGTATGTGTGGATGTAAGTGTTTGTACTGTATGTGAGTATCTGTATTAGAGTGTGTGTTTGTGTTTATGTACGTGTGTCCATGTCTGCATTTGTTTGCATGTGTGTAATAAAGGTGGTGTGTATGTGTGTGTCTGTGGGAGTGTGTATCTGTGTATGTGTCTGTATGTGCACGTGTCCTTGTGTAGTACAGGCTGTGTGTTTGTGTAAGTGAGTTGCTGTAGCATTTAGAGGGAGTGTGTGCATTACTGGGTGTGTATTGGGGGTAGAGTTGTGCCCGTGTGTGTGTGTGTGTGTGTGTGTGTGTGTGTGTGTGTGTGTGTGTGCATGCGTGTGCTCGCACGCACTTGAGAGGGTGTGTTTTGGGGGGGTGGAGTTGTGTCCATGTGTGTGGGTGTGTTTTTGGGGGTGGAGTTTTGTCCATGTGTGTGGGTGTGTTTGTGTGTTTTGGGGGGTGGAGTTGTGTCCATGTGTGTGGGTGTGTTTTTAGGGGTGGAGTTTTGTCCATGTGTGTGGGTGTGTTTGTGTGTGTTTTGGGGGGTGGAGTTGTGTCCATGTGTGTTTGTGTGTTTGTGTGTATTAGAGGGTGTGAATTAGACAGTGTACTGTATATGTGAAACTGCATGTAGAGATATATGGTATGTGTATCTGTGTGTGTATTTTTGTTACAAAGCCAAATGAACAGACTGCATGCACAGAAATAATGACTCACTGTCAGCTTCTGAAGGAACACAGAGAAGAAAGACACATGAGATTTGCTTGACTTTTTGTCTGGGTTTTTGTTGTGTACCATCGTCAGCAGCCTACGGCTTTACTGAGCTCCGCTGCTTCACTGCGAACAGATTCTGATGAAAGTGAGCTTTTCGCACCACTGCACGTTTCCAAGGATCAGCTCGCTATCATGGATTATAGGATACTCGCTGTCTTGCTTTTTTTCCTTTCTCTCTATCTGTCTGTCTTCTCAACAGTGTCTCTATTAAGGACTAGGTGTCTTCACTGTCTCATTTATAAGGGTACAAAATGTTGGTCCAACAAGGCAGCGTAAAAGTGCTGTGTACATAAATGAAGATTGCTCAAACAACTGTCATTGGGAAACACCTTTTGTTAATATTTACTTTGGGAATAAAAGCAATGCAGCACAGAGGCTTTTAAAGCAGGGAATAACACAATGTTAAAAATGTGAGGAATGACCGGGCAACACACACATACACACAGACACACACGTGGATTCGTATGTGCTTTTTGAAAATCCCATTCCACGTTTTTTATGGTTTTATGATTTACTCTTCTGGGAAGACATTACACTAGATTTTGGAGTGTGTTTGCGGTGGCCATTCAAGTCAAGTCAGGTCGTCAAGAAGCTTTTATTGTCATTTCAACCATATATAGCTGACGCAGTACACAGTGAAATGAAACAACGTTCCTCCTGAACCCTGGTGCTACATACAACAACAATCACAAAAAACAGAAAACACAGGGCTAAGGACTAGTAAGTGTCCTCGCCACATAAAGTGCATCGTGTGCAACCCGGTGCAAAGACAACACAAGACACAAAATAGCTCCGCCAGTAAACCTGTTGTAAAGAGATGTAAAGTGAACAGTAACAAAAATGTAAACAAAATGTTGTGCAAAAGAGCAAATAGCAGCAATCCAGAAAAAATTTGCAAAAATGGCATGTAAACAGTTTATGGTAATGAAGTAATGTAATATAAGTGGTACTGAAGACATGGGTGTGCGAAGTGAGTATGAGTGTGTGTTGTGTCTGGGTTGTACAGATCAGTCACACAGTTGTGTGTGTGTGTCTGTGTGTGTGTGTGTGTGTGTGTGTGTGTGTGTGTATGTGTGTGTGTGTGTGTGTGTGTGTGTGTGTGTGAGTTCAGTTCAGTTCTGTGTTGAGGAGCCTGATGGCTTGAGGGAAGAGCTGTTACACAGTCTGGATGTGACGGACCGAATGCTTCGGAACCGCTTCCCTGATGGCAGGAGGGTAAAGAGTGTGTGTGTGAGGGGTGTGTGGGGTCGTCCACAATGCTTTTGGCTTTGCGGATACAGCGTGTGGTGTAAATGTCCATGATAAAGTGGGGAGAGAGAGACTCCGATTATCTTCTCAGCTGTCCTCACTATCCTCTGTAGGGTCTTGCGATCAGAGAGGGTGCAGTTCCCAAACCAAGCAGTGATGCATCTGCTCAAGATGCTCTTTCAGCCATACGTCAGGTACTGATATAGCTGAGATGAGGAGGTAGTCAGTGTTCCAATTCATGACAAAGGTGTTCAGTAGGGTCGTGGTCAGAGCTCTATAGCAGGCCACTTAAGATCTTTATCTCCAGCTAAACCATATATACATGGAGCTGGCTTTGTGCAAACGAGCACTGTCATGTTGGAGCATTTTTGCGTCTCTTAGTACAAGGGGAAAGAAAAATGTTATGCTATTGCATCCAAAGACATCCTGCTTTCAACTTTGTAGAAACAGGAAGAAGCACATATGACTGGAAAGGTCAGGTGCCCCAATACGTTTGTTCATATATAGTAGCTAAAAATGGATACAAATGATGCTGTGTCATACTGTAGTTATAAAATTTGAGTGAATAGGGTTGAGGTCAGAACTCTATAGCAGGCCACTGTAGAGCAACTATATTTTCATGGAGATGGCTTTGTGCACAAGGGCATTGTCATGCTGGAACAGGTTTGGGATTCCTAGTTCAAGTGAAAGGAAAATGTAATCCTACCACATCCAAAGACATCATATACAACTGTGTGCCTCCAACTTTGTGGAAACAGTTTCACACACATGGCTTGAAATGCCATACTTTTGTTCATATTGTGTTACTAGAAATGGGTAACACGTACGCTGCCGTACTATAATTAATACAATGTGGGTGAATTGCTATGGTACAGATTAAGAGCAGTTAAAAACCTTAGTGAGAATATTATTGATTTTGACTGATTATTGATTTACCAATGCGTTTTATTCTTTGTCATGTGGCTGTCAGTGTTGAAATAAGTTAAAATCACAACTTTCCTATGGTTGGATTTCAACTTTCATTAATATCAACAGTCTACAACAAAGGTTTGCATGAACATTTCTGCATTTAAGTGCCTATCACTGAACAGTACACTGAATGATGATGGAATATGATGGATGTTTGGCGTGACGAGGATGAGGATGGGTTCCCTTTTGTGTCTGGTTCCTCTGAAGGTTTCTTCCTCATACCATCTCAGAGATTTTTTGCCCCTGGATCGCCCATAATGGTTACATTTTTGAGGAACACACTTATAGGCACCAGAGTTCACAACTTCTGTAAAGCTGCTTTGGAATAATGCCCACTGTTAAAAGAGCTACACAAATAAAACAGTGAATAATTACAATTTGGAAAAGTATCATGCATTGTTCTTGCATTTAGTTTTTTTTTTTTTTTTACACACAATAGGTGTCCAGTTGTTCCTCTGAAAGTGGCCGTGAGTGTAGACATAACGTAGGTTGCAGTGTTTATACATTGCACATTTGTTTGTGTTTATGCAAGAGATGGCTGAGTGTGGAAAGCCACGCTAGCGAAGAGCACTTAGTTCAAAACATGACAAACTCACCACGAATTCTCTAGCGAAGGTTCATATAAACACACACCCACACACAAACACACACACACACACACACATTTATTTTGTATCTGTATTATTGGAGCTGAATAATACTAACCCTAAGCCTCTAACTCGAATCTTAACCCCAGTCCCAAAAATAAATTTTCAGGCTCTTTCTTGTATTACTTTTTTTTTTTTTTTTAGATAAAGTGGAAAAGATATTTTGTTTTTTGAGCCAAAATACATATATAATCAAAAAAATTATTATAATAGGACTAATAATAATCCGGAGGTTAATGAAGGGAGTGAAACGTGGCGCGGTGTTCTTTTGCCTATTTCGGTGCCGTGATCACGACTTCCAGCGCAACAATTAAAGGACTAATTAAAGTATCTCTGAATCTAATGCAAAGTTAACGTTAAAAGCCTTTTGCTCAACATGGCTTGAGCTGAAGTACATTTCAATTCATAAATATTCATCCTCTTTTCGGATAAGCTCTGATGTGCAGTTAACAAAGGAGGTTTTCACCTCAGAGGGCAATTAGCTCTGCTTTAAAGAGCAGCAAAGTTTGAAAGTAGCAACGTACTTGCACTCAGCCCACGACTGCCACACGCTCAGTCTTGTGACATCGCATTTCCCTGTGGATTTAGAGACCTTTTTTTTTTTTTTAAATAAGAGCCCACTATTGGATGCTGTCCCACTGCCTGTATTTGTGTAAGATTTCCACAGAAGTCGTACTTAAAACACTGGTACATTATATTATACAAATGCATGTGGACACCATAAGATTCAATATCTTTTAACCATTCTATTTCCCCTTAAGTCCCAATTCGCCTTTATAATAAATTCCACTCTTCTCTGGAAAGATGTTCCACTAGATCTTGGAGTTTGTTTATAAAAATTTCAACACATTCAGCCACAATTGTGTGACTAAAACCAAGTACTGATGTAGGTGAAGTAAGGGAGCCTGGGGTGTGGTCAGTGTTCCAACTCATCCCAATAGGTTTAAGGTCAGAGCAGGCCACTCAAGATCTTCTATGTACAACATATGTTAATGTTAGCTGTTTTTCTGCACAGGGGCATTGTCATGCTGGAACAGGTTTGGATCTCCTAGTCCAAGTGAGAGGAAATTTGAATGTTACTTTATCTTGAAGACATCCTATAGAATTGTGACACTGAAACTGAATGACTGAGCAAAAGGTCTTCAAGCTACAAAGAAGCCAAAGGCAACTTTGTAGGGCTTACAAGGCTTTTTTGGCTGGGAATCTGTGCATGTGACAACTATCTCACAAGCTTTACACAAAGCTGGCCTGGATGGCAAAGTGGTAAAAAAGAAGCCTTTTTCTGAAATAGAGCCACACTCTGTTTCGTTTGCACAATGCATAAACACCTGCAAGATTCTGATGCCATCTGGCAAAAGGTGCTATGGTTTTGATGAGACTGAACTAAACTCTAAAGAGCTATGCTTGGCAAAACGCTAACACAACACCTCCTAAAATACTCCATACCTACTGTGACACATGGTGGTGGCGGCGTTTAGTTGTGGGGAGATTCTCCTCAGCAGGGACTGGGTGATTAGTCAGGATTGGAGAGAAAATGGATGCTGAAGATGGGCAAGATGACAAGACAATAATTTCAAACATAGCACTTAAAATAACAGTGTAATGGTTGATGAATAGGAAGATAAATGACCTGGAGTTTTGGTTTTGGAGGTTTGATGGTTTTCTATAGGCGCAGTATATAAATTGTATAAAAACTATGCGTTTCTTTTTCCAATTACGATTACATTTGCGATTACGATTGCATTTTCTATATAAACCCCTAAATTGTGGCATTATTTTACCAAATTATTATCTGTCCATGCCACTACTTATCCTTCAGAACTTTTTCAAATAAAGCTACATTTTTATCATTTTTTTTATCTCCTGACACCAAGCTTTAGATTAGTTTTATTCCAATTTGTTGGAAACACAGCATATAGCGAGTCATTGGGAAGAAACTCTACTACACAGTATGACAGATTATCAGATGCATGACTGTAGTACAAATGTAAAGGTTATAAAAGCCTATGGATTACATTTAATGACCTTTTTCAAGTCTATCAGATGTTTTTCAGATATTCACTTTTATGCTTTTGATGTGGTTGAAACAGAGGCCGTATTCTGTTGGAAATGTGTTTGCTGTATCCAATGCATTGACTGTACAGAGTGACTCGGGAACTATACGGATTTAGCTGTGGGAAAACCATATCGTAAAGGTATTTTGATGAATTACTCACCTCACGCACATTGCACCAGGAAATGCTGCATATTTCTTTCCCATAGTTAAAATGCATTTGAGGAAATCAGGAAGTAAATGGCTCATAAAGACATTTCAAATGGTATTTTATTATGAAGGGGAATTTTGCCAAGCGTCCATTTTTTTACGAAGTTGCCTCATTAAACCCACTCTCACAGTCCCAGAGGTCATTTTTCCGTCGTCAGATGAGTTCCCTAAGCAAGCAGAAAACACCGCAATCTCTATAAATGCTATTTGATCATGCCTATCGCATAGCTTTACCCTGAGTTTTCTTTTCTCCAGCAGATATTATACAGCCTAGTTCAGCTTCTATCATAGAGAAATCGTATTATTATCAAGCCATGATAATGTATATCAATGTTTTCAAGACTTAAAAGATTAGTGTCATATGCAATAAATGCCGTTTGCTACACAGTTCAACACACCATGTGGATTTACACTTACAGAATTTGGCAGATGCTCGCAATTATTGCATTTATACAGATGAGCAGTTGAGGGATAAAAGCCCTTGCTCAGATGCCTAGCATCGACATCTTAGCGGTGCTGGGATTTTAACTTATGACCTTCTGATGAAAAGTCCAACACCCAAACCACTGAGCTGTACCGTTCCCTATAAATGAAGTGGCAATACATTTTTCAGAGTCTTCGAGTGCTTCATATTCATCCGCGCTGCGTTATATGAGAGCCCATTAAAGATGTTAGCAAACAGGAGCATGAATCACATTGTCACACCTTTTATAAAAATCCAATTTATCTGATTCTCTATAAAAAAATCTCTCCAGAGCACATGCATGTTTTATGGTGAAGGATTGCATTGAAAATTGTGTGCGAGGTGACAAAGAAGACTTGTAGACTTGTTTTAGCCCCTCGTTTGCTAGACTGATGCTAAATTGTTCTACACAATTGTTCTACACACATACATTCTATATGTGTAGAACAATTTAGCATCAGTCTAGCAAACGAGGGGCTAAAACAAGTCTACAAGTCTTCTTTGTCACCTTCTTTGTCACTTATTGTGCCTTTTTGTTCTGTAGCACAGCTGTGAGTTTTGATGATGGTTTAGGAATTAGCTTGTTTCTTCTTTGCTCAGCTAGGGACAGATGCACATCTGGGTTGGTGATGTCAAACTTTAGCAGTTCATCCTGCACCTTAAAATCCAGTATTGAAACTTGTGCAAGCTTAAGTTTATGATTCTTTCGTATATGAAAATTGGGCCAGTTTGCATTGTCTGTAGGAAAATTGCAGCAAGCTTGTATAACATTTAAATTCAACCAAACACAATACCCAGTGATTGCTAGTGAGGATAAAACTGAACATCTATCAGTAGCTTGATGTTGTCTAATGAGGCAGGAAGTGGATGCTGGTGCGGATGTTTTTTAATTACGGTACACATCCAGTATATAAAGCAAAGACGAAGAAACGAAAAAAAAAAAACCCTTAGAAACAATGACAAAGAACAACAAGCATGGAAAAAAAGCGTGCGACATAGACTGCTGTGAAAGCTGAGGCTGTATACATGTGCTGATTACTAGTGAATGTGAATCAGGTGTGCAGAACAATCACATGATGAGACATGACACATGACATGATGAGGTGTAATGGTAATGTAATGGTGGACTCAAGCCGTGACTGAAATCGCTCATTCGGTCACTAATCCTTATTAAATGCATGGTACTTGTGTTTACTATATGGGTATATAAATAAGTGAGTGAATTCAGACATTGGCTATATTTTGTGAGAGAAATTGTGTACATCCGTTCATGTATATACATTATTATGGACATTCATACATGTATATACACTGATCAGGCATAACATTTTAACATTTCAACATTATGACCGGTCATGATCTGTTATCTGATACTTTTTATTATGGCACCTGTTAATAGGTGGGATATATTAGGCAACAAGTGAACATTTGGTTCTCAATGTTGACGTGTTAAAAGCAGAAAAAATGGGCAAGCGTAAGGATTTAAGCGATTTTGACAAGGGACAAATCGTGATGTCTAGACGACTGGGACAGTCTCCAAAATGTAGGATGTTCCCGGTCTGCAGTGCTCAGTATCTATTAAAAGTGGTCTAAGGAAGGAACAGTGTTGAACTGGTGACTTGACTTGACTTTTCTCAACATGACTCCAGATGTAATCTACAGTCTGGGCTTAAAAGAAATCAGCCCCAGTTTTACTGTGAATTATTCTCTGCTGTTGCATTAGGTTTCACCAAATTTAACTGATGTGAATTGGTTGACTATCGGGGCTGATTAATCAGCTAAACAGATGAATTATATGACCTCTAGTAATGAGCCAGTGGTTTTGAACCTTTGCTTTGTAGTGTCAGGCTACATTTATTTTGTCCATTTGTGTGTTTCAGCTCATTAAAAAAAACTGTTTTATGCTGCTATTAGTACATTTTGTGTCCAAGTAAAATGTATTTTGAAATATTTCTAGTTAAGTATAGTCATTTGCATTTTTTTCCCTAAAATTTGTTACATTATCTACACTAACCAAATACTATCTGCACCAGGGCAAAAAAACTTTATACGTTTTATTTCCATTCTATTTATTTTATATTTCTTTTTTCCGATCCGCAGGGTGTTTACATTTTTTTTTTTTTATTACCACTTCCACTTATGCCCATTTCCCACACTTGTCTTAGTCACATTTTTCCTTGAAAAATCGATAAATTCTACTTTCACTGATTCATTATGGTTAGTTGAATTTTTCTTATATATGTACTTAACTTCCCGTGGGCTCACCACCTGCAGGAGGGACCGTAAAGGAAGGTGCTGTGAGGATTGGGCAGCAGTCGAAGGCGGGGGCCTGCTTAGACTGCTGCCCCCGCGACCCGAATTGTGGATAAGCGGGAGAAAATGAATGAATGAATGAATATGTACTTAAATTAATAATGCACTATATAGGGATTAGTAAACACGTGAGCGATTTCAGTCCATAATCAGCTACTGCACCTCATCATGTTGGGATTTTTTTGCTCACCTGATTCACATTCACTGGTAATTAGCACTTGTATATAGCCTGAGTATAATAGTAATATAATATGCATGTTATTGCATTTGACCATATACAGACCCACTTCCCCAGAGCCCCAATACCCACCCCGGTCACCCAACATCTTGTGTGAAACTGGTCCATAATGCAAAAAAGGTTGGGGACCGCTGAGCTACAGTACCAACATGTGCTCTTTTAAACTAAGCCTGATGTATTATTTTTTATATTGCAATCACCATTGTAAAAGATGAAAAAATGTCTCAAAACATAATATAATATTTAATAGCATAATAAGCGTTCTGCAAAATGAAAATCAAATTATAACTACTATATATAATGACTTTACAAAATACTGATAAGAAAAACTGCCATTACAGTATATAGAGATTCTGATCAGGAACTTGGCTTCTGTTGACTCACTGAAGCTTTATGCTTGTTTTGATATTTATCATCATGACGTTTATTACAGCAAAAAAAACAGAAAAACAATACTTTGCAAATGGTGTCTTTCGGGTTGCCAAATGTGTCTTCGATGCTAAACCTGGTGGGATCTTGTCAGACGAGCCTTCATTTAAAAATTCCATTTAGTGTGAAAATCCTGAGGGTGATTCACCTGATGATCACTTATTTTCAATCTCAGTGTTTGCAGTGTTGTGATATTACACCTGAGTGTTGTCTCCTACGAAGCAGGCAAGTAATACAATTTCCATTTAATCTGCTCACCAGTTTCCCACAAGAGACACTTGACGCAGGCTAGGAGGAGAGGAACCATTTCCTTTTTCTTTTTTTTTCTCATATTGCTATATGTAGATGATGATGTTCATGGATGAATAAAACATAGTGAATATGAGAACTTATTAGTTAAATAATAACAATAATAACATGAATGTTTTCCAGAATTTCCCATCAGCCACTGCACCTCCATGTCACAAATCATTTGCTACACTTATCACTCACACCTATTTCCTATTTTACCTAATTAGTGTCACTCTGGATTTTGTGTTCCTCATTGTTTGGCTTTTGTGCTTACATGGCCTTGCCTTTGCTTTGCTTTACTTTGCTCTGGTTTTAGTTGATGTTATGTTTTTATTGTCTTTGTTTCATGTACATTAGTGGGTTTTTTGCACTAAGAATTAAATTATCTGCACTTGCTTCTGCCTATCCTTGTTATGTGACAGGAATAGTCTTATAAAATAATACTGATAAAGTAATTAACTATAAATAAATAAATAAAATGAAGTATATGTAGATAAATAGATAGAAAGATGGATGGATGGATGGATGGATGGATGGATGGATGGATGGATGGATGGATGGATGGATGGATGGAGTGTTTGGTAGAAAATATTAATGGCCTGAACTATTACAAATGGATGGATGGATGGACGGACTGACGGACAGATATCACCGAGGTTGCTGAGTGGTTCCACCATCCCATGTGTGATAATGAAATCATATATGCTTCCTATAAAATCGAAGCAAATGTAAAATATTAAGGTGTATGTGAAAAATGATAAAAGTAGTTGAAAAATATTGGATTAAATGTTAGATTGAATGTGAGGATAGTTTGATGGATGGATGGATGGATGGATAGATGGATGGATGGATGGATGGATGGATGGATGGATGGATGGATGGATGGATGGATAGATAGATAGATAGATAGATAGATAGATAGATAGATAGATAGATAGATAGATAGATAGATAGATAGATAGATAGATAGATAGATAGATAGATAGAGATAAAATCTGTGGATGTAAAAAAAAAGGATGGAAGGATAGATGAAGGGTTTGGTAGAAAATATCAATGGCCTGAACTAATACAAATGGATGGATAGATGGACGGACTGATGGATGTTGGATTAAATGTGAGGATAGTTTGATGAATGGATGGATGGATGGATGGATGGATGGATGGATGGATGGATGGATGGATGGATTGATAAATAAATGGATGGATAAATGGATGGATGGATGGATGGATGGATGGATGGATGGATGGATGGATAGATAGATAGATAGATAGATAGATAGATAGATAGATAGATAGATAGATAGATAGATAGATAGATAGATAGATAGATAGATAGATAGATAGACCTCCACTTTGGGACAATGTCTTTTATTAAAAGCACTATACAAATAAAGATATATAGACAGATTGAGAAGGATGGATGAATAAATGGTTGGATGGATGAATGGATGGATGGATGGATGGATGGATGGATGGATGGAAGCTCTGTCTAGCACCTGCAATAACAGTACACAGTACAAACCGTGATGTGATGACTTGGATATACATGGTCCACTAGTTCCACAGGAAGGTGCTCTGGCAGTTGTGGATTAAAGAAAATAGAATATAAGGTTTTACTTTTTGACCCTCCTGTTTTTTGTAGTAATATTTTTCAACTACTTTTATCATTTTTCACATACACCTTAATATTTTACATTTGGTTCGATTTTATAGGCAGCTTATATGATTTCATTATCACACATGGGATGGTGGAACCACTCAGCAACCTCAGTGTTGACTGTAGCTGGTTAACACTGATCACTGATCTGATCCTGCAGTGAGGAACATGAAATATACTGTATATATATATAAAATCTGAATTGGACCTCAAACCTGATTATTGTAACATTGGATAATATCTTCATACATATAACTCATTTTTTAAACCATTGCACTTCTGTTTCTACTGCTGGCTTTATTTGTTTTGTCTTGTTATTATGGGTTTTAATGGATAAAGGCATAATTTTGACGAGGCCGATTAGAGAATAATGTGCAGTGCAGTGTGTTGTTGCATGTCAGTGAAGACGGCAGCATGGAGAGCTAGCGGAGTGTGAAATCAGTGCTCTGAACCTAATCACAGCAGTGGTGTGCACCAGTCCTTAATCAGATGTGGCAGTGTTTGTGTGTGTGTGTGTGTGTGTGTGTGTGTGTGTGTGTGTGTGTGTGTGTGTGTGTGTGTGTGTGTGTGTGTGTGAGAGAGAGAGAGAAAGAGAGAGGAAGAGAGAGAGAGAGAGAGAGAGAGAGAGAGAGAGAGAGAGATAAAAAGTGAATGCCAAAAATCAGACCCATAGTTATGCACACTTGCTGTCCAGCGTAATAAGAACACAGGCTCATATATGCATTTGTGTAATCGTTTGATAGCAACACCATGAAATAAACCATGCAGTTAAAGACAAAGAGCTCCGCGTAATTTTCACATAAAAACTCAGAATGAGGAAAAAGTGTGATCTCTGTGACTTGAGATTGGCTGCTTTGAGTTTCAAAAACTTTCTTGGATTTTCATGCAATATTTCATTTTCCAACAATCTATTTATTTCTTCTGATATTTTAGCTGACTATCTGTCCATCTATTCAACTATATATTACATTTGACCATCCATCTGTTCATCCACCCATTCATGTATTCCATCCAACTATCTTCATCCACCTTCAACACTTTCTCTATAGGATCTGATTCTGATTCTGATCTAGACATACATCCATCCATCCATCCATCCATCCATCCATCCATCCATCCATCCATCCATTTGCCCATCCATCTCTTTTTAATCCATATATCCATCCATTTGCCCATTAACTTTTCTATCTATGCATTAATTTATCCATTTGTCGGCCCATCCATCTATCTATCCATCCATTCGGTTTGCTCATCAGGGACAAACTTACACTTATAAAGAACATATTCATTTTTAATCACCACATTATCTGTGTAAAGCTGCTTTGAAACAATATTCATAGTTAAAAATGGCTGTACAAATAAAAAATGAATTGAATTGAATTGAATTGAATTTGCCTATCCATTCAACATCTATTTGTTTATCATACCAACTCTGTCTATTGTTTCATCCATCCATTTATCCACCTGTCTATCCATGCATTTTTTTATTCATCTATACATCCATTCATACATTAATCTATCTATTTATTATAACTTCATCAATTTATCCATCCTTACATTTATCAGTCTATCCAACATCCATCTGTACATTTACATATCCCATCTGTTCATCCATCTCTTTCCTTCTCTATATCCATCTATTCATCATTTATCCTTCCATCCATCCTTTCATCCATCCATCCATCCATCCATCCATCCATCCATCCTTCTATTTGCCTTTTTATCCTACATCCATCTGTTTATTCACATTTCCCATCTGTCTCTCAATCCCTCTATCAATCCCTCTATCAATCCCTCTATCTATCTATCTATCTATCTATCTATCTATCTATCTATCTATCTATCTATCTATCTATCTATCTATCTATCTATCCATCCATCCATCCATCCATCCATCCATCCATCCATCCATCCATCCATCCATCCATCCATCCATCTATCCATCCATCCATCCATCAATCCATCCATCCATCTGTTTGTCCTCCTGAAGATGTTGTCATTAAGAGATACAATAACACTTTAATCGTATTGCTTATTAATTCTCATTTCAGTTCACTTAATTTGGAATGTTAAAGCTTTCAGAGATGCAGAGGAGCTGTTCAAGTACCAGGAAGGTCAAACAGCCCACATGTAACACCTGAATCCTGGGTGAAAATCATAACCACTGAGCTCTAAAAGAAGCCTCGCATTGTTACCCCACGTTTTCTAGGTGACTTTGTAAACCAAGAATGTTAATTTGAAGCCCAGTGTGAATCTGAAAGGTCATCAGTCCTTTAATTATAACCTTTAAACATCAGGACTGACACATATTCCTGCTTCTTTATATTCTGGGAACAACAAGCCACTCTGATGCAAACCAGACAACACCTCGGTTCTCGCTCAGAGCTATGGAATCGACACAGTCCTGCTTCTGTGACTCAACGTGCTGTGAAAAATATTGATTACAGTAGTTCTGGAAATGCCATTAATGCCGGTACATTTCGGTAAAATCATTTGTAATTGCTTAAGTGATATCAGGCTCCAGGCTTACATAGTGATGAAGATTGACTAAAGTAGGACATGTATACACAGCATTATTACATTTTGTAACACTACTATAGGGTGCACAAACAAGCTGTATTTTAATACTTAACTAATGTTTTTATTTGCACAATAATCCTTAGCACATCAGGAATTAATGCTACTGTATGCATACGTTAAGAGAGTTATATGTAATAGTGCTATAGTAATATACAGGGGTGTATACTATTTACAGTTTAGTACGTACCTCAGTTTTTTCAAGTCACAGTTCGGATTAATTTCGGTACAGTTAGGGGGAAGAAATCAAAATAAAAATAGAATAGAATAAAGCAAATGAATGCAATACACTTATTTATTATATCAATTACATAATCAATTAAATAAGCACAAATTAAATTGAATAAATTAAATTAAATTAAAAAAAACATAAATTAAAGAGTTAACATTTATTATTATTTATTATTATTTATTATAACATTTCTGTGTGTGTGTTCTGCTTAACTGTTCTACGTATTTTAGCATACCAAATGTCTGCATTTCAGAAATTCCCAAGATATTTATTTATTAATTCAATTTATTTGTTTCATAATCGAATCCATCCATTTATCCTTTATTCAATCATTCACTTCCTCGATATGTGCAATTGTCAGGAATTTCTGTACTAAACTGTACAAAAACACAAAAGAATCCATATCGATAGATTGTCAGCAATTTTGCACATATGCAGCACGAATAGTGTTTTTCAGTATGGATCGAGTAGCCACAGTGACACAAGGGGGATATATTGTGCATGTAAAACGTGCATTGCCCCAAGATATCTAATATAATATTAGAATAAATATAAGAATTTTATAGTAATATGTTAAAATATTATAATGAAGGTATTAACCCATTAGCACCTTATCTTAATAAATGCTATTATTAACTTAAATTATTTGAATTCAATCAATTAACAACTTGTTAATTGTCAGGATTTATGGCCCTGGATTATGATTTCCCTCAGACACTGAACCATCACATGGCTGTCTCGTCATTCTGTTTGTTTGTTTTTTTGTTTCTTTTTCACCGTTGATTTGGGTATCACGTTCCATTGCAATCTGTCTCATGTTTATCTTCACATGCTTCTTCTTGTTCCCTGTAGATTGTTGTCTCATGCTTTTGGTTTTGCTTCTGCCAGGTTTGCTTTTTGTTCTGTAAACATTTTGTGTTTTTCTGTTTGTGCCGTATGTTTGCACAGTAAAAGTATTCTTTGCATTTGTATCTGGCTTCGCTTCAATTACAAGGACCGATAAATAGCATTGGCTTCACATTGCAGTTTGTTTTGGTTAACCAAGCTGGCAGCAAATTCAACAAGGTGTCTCGGATGACAAAGGGAAGCAGATGCAAATGCAGGTGAATAGTCTTTAATAAAATTGCCTAAACAAATCCAAGATGACAGCGGTTAAACAGAAAAAGGTCAGGCGATCGGCAAACGGGTCTAAACTAGACAAGACGGGAAAAGTGACCGGAATCGGTAATGAGGGAAACAACAGAAACAAACGGCTCAGTAAAAGAGAGCAAAACTTCACACTATTCTTCTGAAAACAACATCTGGTTGTGTGTGTGTGAGTGGTAAGGAATACCTGTACTCAATCAGTAGCTTGGTGACTGTAAGTGCAGTAGAGCCTGGTGAAGTCCATGTTTGGGAGTCAGGGTGGTTCTTGGAGATGGAGTTGAGCTGACCTGATGCAATATTAAGTAATTCTGCAAAATTCGTTATATTGATAAACAAAATTGTTTAACAGTATAAAAAGCGTTTAAGTCAAATCAGGACTTTTGACTCTTTATAAAACACTAAAAGAACAAATTTCAAGGTGTGGAAACTGCATTTATTTTTGGACTACATTTAAAAAAGATTCGGCATAGAACGATTCGTCAGTACGCTTGAACCATCCTAGAACAGGCTGCTAGATATTACCATCAGGAAACCACCACGAACGAGATCGTCACTGCGGCCATCTTTGAAACGTTTACACCAGGGGTCACCAACCTTTTTGAAACTGAGAGCCACTTCTTGGGTACCGATTAATGTGAAGGGTTACCAGTTTGATACACACAGTTTTCAGTTTGATCTGAAATCACAAATTTGCTCAATTTACCTTTTATTATATGTTATTATTAATCATTAATGATATTCATCTATGTGAAGACACTGATCATGTTAATGATTTCTCATAACAATTATCAACAATGATTTAACAAAGTAGGAAACAGTTATTTAAAAAAAAGGCCCACGGGCTACTTATGTGGTCCTTGCGGGCTACCTGGTGCCCACAGGCACCACGTTGATGACCCCTGGTTTACACTATTTAAATGTCCTACTGTGGCTGAGCGTCTCATCTCCGCACTGTGCTTAAAGTCTTCTGTAGATATCCGTGGGTTTTAAGCCTTCGTTTACAAGAAACTTCATCACCACATCGATGAATGCACTTACATTGTTGTCTGCCATCTTGATTTACGTTCTCTGGACCGGCCCGCGACATGTGCGCCGCCAATCAGCACTAGGACACATTAGCCACATTAGCTACATTAGCAGTACCGCCACTCCAGCATCCATTTTAATACATGTACAATTCAAAGTCGTGGTTTGACTTGAACATACCTTGTTTTTTATAATTGTTTTTTTATATCTGACTCATGCTACATTATGAAAGCTCTAGTTAATCAGCTATCAATGAATGAATATTTGTATTTGAAAGTTTTTAAGTCTTTGGTAGGGAAGTAACATATGGTGTTTTTTGTGATGGATGTTGGAAGAAAGGACAAAACTGAGACCCAGTTCTAGTTTTTGTTTCACTTGACTTTTCCGGTGTATAATACAACTTTACATGCATTAGAGACAGGACTATATAAAAACAAAAAAAAAAACAAACAGCCAGGATCAATGAGCTTAAAACAGTGCATTGGTGACTCGCAGAGATGGACTCAGTGACGGTGCCAAAACAAAGAACAAAACAAAACAACTTTCCAACCTATATACATCGTAACCTGCCCAAAAATACAGCGTGTGGCACTCGCCTCTAACCCTAGTGTGCCTGAACATTAAACTACAACGTGGGGGTTAGTAGAGGCACCCAAACTACTGTACCCGACCACACGACGTGTTTAAAAATGGCGGGTTAACAGCAAGTGTATATGCAAAAGAGAAGTCTCGCAATCTCCCCACTTTCTTTCCTCTACAACGGCGCTTTAATTCTCGAAGCCCCGCCTCTTTGGTGATGTCTGCTTCTGTCAGGGGTGTGGCAGATCCCCCCTAATGTCCCAATAAAAAGGCCTGCATTTGAGGTACAGCAAGGCAAGATGACAGGGAGAAAGAGGGCAGAAAGAGAAGCAAAAACTACACAAACACATACGTGCTTTTGCGGCACGTAACAGTAATAATAGAGGCAAATAATGTGTTTCCTGAGACTGAGAGTTAGTTGAACAGATGGCCTGAAACCATCAAACCGGGCAACTTTATTATGAAGAAGTGAATAAAATCAGGATCCATTATGTAATTCAGTTTGCATATCTTCTGGATGTACTCCTGGGATGCTTAAATGCTGTCTGGATGGTGGTTGGTTTTCAGAATTGTGGGCTAATCTGATATTTGGCCGTGTTGGAAGCGTATTAGAATGAGATAAGAGGGACATTTTAGTCTCACACGTTTTTTTAGGACTTTTTATTATGTAAACTTTCCTGCCCACTGAATCTGCCTTGGGATTGGTTTGTGATTCAGCATGACACTTAACACAAGGTTTATGTACTATTTAAAACTTCAGGCAGTAATACAGATATTCGGAGCAGTACATCCTGCTGACTTCTGTGTTAAATACTGACGTGTTTACACAGTTTTCTTGACGACCAGCGTGTTGGTAGCAACAAGTGTTTCTGTGTGTGTGTGTGTGTGTGTGTGTGTTATTAAATCAATTGTTAAATACTGTGATACAATAACCTACGTTTGTCTAAGATCTTTATGTGTAAAGAAGAGTTTTCCTTGCATGCTAGAAGCAGGAAAAAGTATGAGATCATATCCTACACTCAGATCGGGCCAACCCAGTTTGTAATCAAAAGGACTAAACTCGCTAAGCAAACACCTTTACACACAATAAATCACTTTGCTTTGTATTACTGTCTAACTGTTTATTGGTGATTAATAATTTGGAGTAAAAAATCTGCTATTTAACCAGTAATAATAATAGAGTTTTCCACAAATACATTATTTAACTAAATATACCCGGAAAAAAAATCTTGAGCTCACATTCAACGAGCTATTAAAGCAGAATTGCTCGAATATGAATTACACAATCTGTCAGAATACATTTTACATCCAAATTACTCACAAGAGCTGTATATAGTTTCAAAAGTTCCTGTAATTCTCACCACCAATGAAGAAGGACAATATAAATTTCACTTTAAATAAATAAATAAACAGGCATATAATAAACACTTTGCATAATCCTATCCCATGTCATAGCACTGTCTTAGTACTTCAGATAAAACGTAATCAAAGTGTGTAAAAGAAAAAGGATTCGAAATGGATTCTTCTGACAAATGGGTTTTTGTGTCTTGGGCAAATGCATTACTGTAGTCAGTGCTTTGAAATTTATAGCTATTTCAACATTTATCCCTGTGCTAAATTCTATTAAAGTAGTTGAATTATAATAGTGAAAAGTCCTACAATTCAGCAGAAATGCTGCAATTTCTTTTACCTACAGTGCTGTTTTCTCACAAGAATAAACTGAGAGCTCTTTGTCATGTGACTGTTAGGTTTTTCTGAAACATGTACTGTTCTGAGGTTCTAAAGGAGTTATATTAGTATATTTGCGTTTTGTCCTTGTCCTTCTATATTAAAAAAAAAGACCAGAAAAGGAAAGGAAAGAAAAGAGGCTTTTACGTGTGACATCAAAATTATTTCTTCACCTTTTCCAGCTGGTTAGGAAGCTGGGGTCAGAGAACAGAGTCCACCATGATACAGCACCACTGAAGCAGAAAGGGTTAAGGGCCTTGGGACCCAACAGTGACAGTTTGGCAATGCTGGTGCTTTAACCTGTGATGTTCAATTAGTAACCGCTGAGCTTCAATTTCCCCCAAAATATGGTAACACTTCATGATTCTGCCATGTCTGAACAGAAGCCATGCCAATCCCGGGTTTACTATATTTATTCTTCAGTTTTACTACCGTAATTTCCGGACTATAAAGCGCACCCATATATAAGCCGCACCCACTGAATTTTACAACGAAAGACACGTTACACACGGTGTAACGGGGGAAATATGTTGCGCTTCCTTTAGGAGCATAGAGGTATTTTGGGAATAGCCTGCCAGAAGCGAGCTCTCCCTTTACCCAGACTCAACGCATTACAACGGCTTGTATCTAAACAGTAGCCGACCAAGAAAGTCATTGTTCACTGTCTTCCTCCTTCCTTTCACAACTATTTCTATCTGGAGTTTATCTTTTGGCATCGTCTTGCGTTTAAAAATCACCCGATGGAAGTTTTTTCGAAGCCGTGCAGCTCAGAACACAGGTGAGATGCGTTTTTACGTTTTCGTTCGGAAGTTTTATTGGTCTAATGTTATGGGGTTCAGTTTTTTGGCTTGAAGTTTGTGAAACCGGGAAAAACCCAGGAAAATTCATAAATTAGCCTCTTCGTTGTTTAAGCCTCGGGGTTCAAAACGTAGGAGAAAGTAGCGGCTTATCTTATGGTCCGAAAAATACGGTATATGTGCTGCTGTGGCAAGAACAGATCTATAATAACCTTTTAATTTTTTTCGAATCCTTGAATAAAGTCGAATCTTTTCCTTTTTACACTTTTACATTGGCTGTTTCCCATTGCTGCTTGCTTGCAACTAGTAACAGGGGGTTTCACACTATGCAATTCATTACTGAGAGCGTCAGATATATTTTTAAAAAAAAATCACAACCCTGGCAAACGTGTGCATGGTGAGAAAATCATGTCATTGGATTTTTGCATAATATACATCCGGTTGTGGTGGAAGTGTTAAAGGTACACCTATTACTAGGTGAATCATGGCATGATTAGCTCGAAAGCTGAGGTCACCGTGTCATTCTCACTACGTGAGAAGGGGTGGCCTCTGTGTTTGCCAGTTTCTCTAAAGGATAAGGTGTGGCCTTAGTGTTTGTCAAACAAACTAAATGCGGAAGTGTGGCCTCTGTCAGAATCACTGAAAGAGGTGTGGCCTCTGTACCTGTCAGTCTTAATGATGGGGGTGTGGTCACTGTGCCTGTCAATAAATGGAGTATCATTTAAGGAGAAGTGGCCTTTGTGTTTGCCTGTTTGCTAAATGGAGGAGGCATTGCAGGAACTGTAATGAAGGAAAAGCATACTTATAGGTGTAAGCTACATTAGTGGTGGGTCATTCATGAAAGATTTAATTCAAAAGAAAGAGTCGTCTCAAAGAGAGAGTCGTTCATTTTCTACTGGACACGCCTGAGCAAAGCACAGCAAAAACTCCGTAGGTTGTGTACAGGAAACAGAATTGAGTAGTTTACCTCCCGACTCTTACCCTAGTCTGAGTCGTTCTTTCTTTAATCACGTGACTCCCACATACGCTATGCAGTGCATTACACAGGAAACAGAATTGAGTAGTTCGTCTCATGAGTCCTCTGGTCAGAGTCATTCATTTTTTATCCCCTATAGTAACCCCTATAAAAGCATATAGGATATGAGAGGTGAAGCTATTCATTTTGTTTATAATAATTTGTCCTTAGCTGCATTGTCATATTTTCACTATTACAACTATAGTCAAAGTTCTTGTTGGGGGATCTGCTTATTACATATGTAACATTTAATTTTATTTCTAATCAAAGGATTGACAGAAAGTAAAAAAATTATTTTAATGAGATGAGTTCATTTTGATAAACAAGATTCAAAGAACCAATTCACTACAATGATCCGCTCTCCCCATCACTAGGCTACATCTCCAGTGGCACATCTACAAGACACAATGTTTTGCTTCGGTAATTTGATACCCCCTCTTAAATATAGAGAACATGGGCATTAATTTAATTAAATTTAATTAAATGCTTTGTATATATGATGCATTACATTCCAGAACCTAGCCATCATATTTGAACCTACTGTAATTTAAAAACAGCAATAGATTACAGTTCTACTTTTTTTTATAAACGCTACATATTTTTAACATACACGTGAATTTTCCAGTCATATGTGGTTCTTCTGCAGATTGTTAACACCAATTGTGTGCCTTCACAATTTCCTTTTACTTGAGCTAGAAGACCCAATCCTGTTTCAGCATGACAATTTATCTGTGCAAAAAGCCAGCTCCATAAAATAAATTGGGTTTATATGGTTTGGAGTGGAAGATTTATTGATATAGAGCTCTGAACTCAACCCTGTAAACATCTTTTGGGATGAATTGGAACACTGACTGCATTCCAGGCCTTCTAACCTGTCACGCATGGATCAAGAGTCGGAAAGCTTTTTTTCGCCTTAATACACGAAGCAGGAGCTTCCGGAGAAGCAAACACCGGAAAACGGGTAGGGTAAAGAGCATAGGAAGTCCAGAAATGATCTCTAGTGCAAACTGTAGATCAGTTGAGCAATTGGGAACGGGCCATATAAAGAGGAGTGTAGACTGGAGACAGGTGTAGGTGATTAGTAGGAAGAAGATGCTGAGCGAGTGTGCTGAGTGCAAGAGGGAGGCGTGGCTGGTGGTTCTCTGACATCACCTTACCTACATCTCTACCTGACTTTATAAATGCCTGAATTAACATAAATATATACAAGCACACTCCGAAATCAAGTGGAAAAGATTCCCAGAGGAGTAAAAGTTATTAATACAGCTAATGGAGATTGACTGTAAAAACTTGGAAAAAAAAAAACAGAAACGAATGTTATGTTGAAGTGTCGACAAACTTTTGTTCCTATATATAGTGTAAAAAATGCATTGCTTCGGTGTTGTTTCTCTGCCTGTGGATGCTGAAATTACCATACAGATAAAGGACTTTTTGGCAATGGCATATACAGAAAGTAGTTGTTTAAAATTTTACCTCAGCAGCAAATACTGCAAACTGAGATTAATTTTACTAATCCGCTTGAACACATATTCACACAATAAGCTTATACACAGCTTATTTTTAGACGGTATTATATATATTAGCTGCTGATTTTTTTTTTTTGTTCTTGGAAACCATTATCAACATGGCGCAGCTCTGCCATAAGGGACCAAATGACCGTTACATAAAGATCCCTGATGGTGTTGTGGCCATCTGTCAGGCTGGCTAAATAGCTGATTTGTTCTGCATGTGAGACACAGGTGCGTTGGACAGCCTGCATTAATTGCAGTGTTTGGATCGATGGGCTTTGGATTATGGTCTTGAATACACTTGTTGTCAAGAACAGTGACTGTGATTAGCTTATGTTCGTTATGGTGGACAACAGAAGGTCATGTCAAGGACCAGTGCAGTGTTCGCTTGCAGCTAATGTCCTACGTGTAGTTTCATTTAACGTGTGTGACAACATAGATGATTTTGAAAGACTGAAGCGATGATGATAATAGTGTAAATTAGCCTGGGACAGTGACTGCTCTCTTTTCTTGAGTGTATCTCAATTCAATTCATTTCAGTTTAATTTTATTTGTAAAGCACTTTCAACTATGAACAGATTAATAATATGCATTTTAATTAGATCTCTATAAGTCCATCCCTAATGAGTAAACCAGAGGCCATAAACGGGAGGAAATCGGATGATAAAAAAGAAACCTGATGCTCTTAAGACCCAAAAGGCAACCCACCCTCATCTGGGTGACACCAGATACTTATGTATTACAGTTTCAAGATGGTTGAATTCAATCACTAATTGTTATCGACTATTCACTGATGGACACTTGAGTGCAAAACTGTTCATTGTACAAACCTGATTCCAAAAAAGTTGGGACACTACAAATTGTGAATAAAAACAGAATGCAATGATGTGAAAGTTTCAAATTTCAATATTTTATTCAGAATATTCAACATACAACATACAACACTGAGAAAATGTATAATCTTAAGGGAAAAATACGTTGATTTAAAATTTTATGGCATCAACACATTTCAAAAAAGTTGGGACAAGGCCATGTTTACCACTGTCTGCGAACGTCTGGGGACCGAGGAGACAAGTTGCTCAAGATTAGGAAGAGGAATGTTGTCCCATTCTTGTCTAATACAGGCTTCTTGTTGCTCAACTGTCTTAGGCTTCTTTGTCGCATCTTCCTCTTTATGATGCGCCAAATATTTTCTATGGGTGAAAGATCTGGACTGCAGGCTGGCCATTTCAGAATCCGAAGCCTTCTTCTACGCAGCCATGATTTTATTGATGCAGTATGTGGTCTGGCATTGTGATATTGGAAAATGCAACGACATCTGGATGGGAGCATATGTTTTTCTATAACTTGGATATACCTTCCAGCATTGATGGTGCCTTTCCAGATGTGTAAGCTGCCCATGCCACACACACTCATGCAACCCCATACCATCAGAGATGCAGGCTTCTGAACTGAGCGCTAATAACAACTCGGGTTGTCCTTGTCCTCTTTAGTCCAGATGACATGGCGTTCCAGTTTTCCAAAAATAACTTCAAATTTTGATTCGTCTGACCACAGAACAGTTTTTCACTTTGCCACAGTCCATTTTAAATGAGCCTTGGCCCAGAGAAAAGCCTGCGCTTCTGGATCATGTTTAGATATGGCTTCTTTTTTGACCTATAGAGGTTTAGCCGGCAACTGCGAATGGCACGGTGGATTGTGTTCACCGACAATGTTTTTGAAAGTATTCCTGAGCCCATGTTGTGATTTCCATTACAGTAGCATTCCTGTATGTGATGCAGTGCCGTCTAAGGGGCCCGAAGATAACGGGCAGCCAGTATGGTTTTCTGGCCTTGACCCTTACACACAGAGATTGTTCCAGATTCTCTGAATCTTTGGATGATATTATGCACTGTAGATGATGATAACTTCAAACTCTTTGCAATTTTTCTCTGAGAAACTCCTTTCTGATATTGCTCCACTATTTTTCACTGCAGCATTGGGGGAATTGGTGATCCTCTGCCTATCTTGACTTCTGAGAGACACTGCCACTCTGAGAGGCTCTTTTTATACCCAATCATGTTTCGAATTGACCTAATAAGTTGCAGATTGGTCCTCCAGCTGTTCCTTATATGTACATTTAACTTTTCCGGCTTCTTATTGCTACCTGTCCCAACCTTTTTGGAATGTGTAGCTCTCAAAAAAATCCAAAAATGAGCCAATATTTTACATGACATTTCAAAATGTCTCACTTTCAACATTTAATATGTTATCTATATTCTATTGCGAATAAAATATATGGTTATGAGATTTGTAAATTATTGCATTTCTTTTTTTTTCACAATTTGTACAGTGTCCCAACTTTTTTGGAATCGAAGAAACTAGACACAAAACTGAACCCGTCCTCATCTGGGTAGCACAGAATGTCCATTCATTACAGTTCATCATTGTTAAGGTGTGCAGTAATTAAATGCAACATGCAGTTTTGAGGTAATGTATTACTTCTTGATAGAAGAACCCTTCATATTAATTACAGTGTAAAGTCATTTTTGTAGTTTCTCATGAAACCATCCAAAGTATTTTCCAGTGTTATTTTCAGCTGTTTATGTGACACCATCATCAGCAACAGCGAGTGGTGCCCATTGTTAATACTTAATCACGCAAATCCAGAGAGCAGAAGGAGTCAGGATCATTGGTATCTCAGAAGCATGTAATACAGAAATAGATATAGATAGATGAACAAATATTATTGGGTAAGTATCAAAAGTAAATGGGGATTGAGTCTTTTATATAAATTGCATTTCTTTCAGTGGGTAAGATCATAAGACATATTGTTTGCCAACCAGCAAAGCGCTATGATTTGTGTTTTTTGCTGCTAATCCTCTAAAATGTGTTATAATTATCATGGTTTTATACCCAAACTGTTATATATAAATGTTTAAAGGTCTTGTGTAAACCTTGAGCATGAACTACTACATGTCATACCAGCATGAGCTAAAGCACTAGCAGGCAATTCAGGAGAGATAAAAGGAACCCGGGATATTCGAGCAGAGTTACAGTTCATGAAAATCGGTTTAACCTTGACTTCCAGCTAGACTGCGGCTACACACATGTACACACATTCACAGCGTAATTACCTTATGGCATAATTTCATTGTGGCTAGACAGGCTAATTTGCAGTTTCACGGAGGGAACCTGATACCAGCAACTGGTGTTTTGCTAGAAATCTCGGAAAAGTAATTAATATTTTTCTTCACAGATATGAAATGTAAATAAAAGCAGTTTTTTAAAAAAGCAGTTAACATTTTTTAAGTTTGTCATTACATAAAGTATTAGGACCTTATTGCAGCCACCTCACTTCTGTTTTGTCCTTTTCTAATCTAATTCCTGTCCCGGTGTCATCCTGCGATATGATTTCCCTTATTTTACTAGAGTAGCTCAATGCAGTATCATGTCCTTAGGTTTCACCTTGTGAAGGTGAAGCAATCCCTCTCCAGCATCCCTGTGAGCCCCTTTGGCAAATCAAAATCCAAGAAGTAATGAAAAAATGGGTTATTGATTCAAACTAAAAATAAAGGGGTGAATAAAGCAAAGGCTTGAGAAATGAAGAATGAGTTCTTTAGATTATGTAGTGGCCTAAGCAAGAGCGAGCTAGCAGTTTAATAGACAGATACATCACATTAACCCACAGCCATTGCAAAGCACTGGATCTATATTTTTCAGAAACACTGACTTACATTGTAATACATTTTTTTCCCAATAGTCTATTCTCTTCATTTCATTATTTCTTTCGGGTGCACTGCTACAAGAAGTGTCTTTAGCCATTACTGTGAACGCTGCCGGCACTTGTAGCTTACTATCCATTTTGCTTGAATGCTGTTGCTTTAACCAATCAGATGTCCAATAATGTTGGCATTTTCTTTGATTGGATGATGAGAAAGCGCACTAATCAGAACTCACAAACCACATCTGTAGCAAATTGCACTAGCTGACAATGTCTAACTGCAGGTGTACTTATAGGGACATTTACAGGATGGACATTTAGAGAAAAGCAGGACATTGTGTGGAAAGGCCAAAACAGTAGTTAAGCCTTTTCCTGAACCATTTATACTTTTGTGCTTTCTTTTCTGAAGAATTCGCACAAAAACGCACAATTTGCCTTCATTTTCAATTCTCAGGAATTCGTACTGCACAGAAAAATGCACAGGTAATTTTTTATCAGGTTATTATTGATGCTTTTTCTAGAGATGATGTATGTGGACAATGCAGTTGTGGCTACAGTGAAAGGAGACTTGTTGAATTGTGTTAATCAGGTTTCATGCTTTAGAAATGGCATTCATTCACATTGCATAAGATACCTGGCGGTTATACTGCGTTTCTCTTCTACTGAGGGTTTCTATAGTCGTGGAATCATACTGATGGAATTAAGAGGTGGATTGATTCAGGTAGGACACCACAGAAGGCCTAGTTGTGAAATGCAGAGCACACTACCGGTATATGTGCGTTACATGGATTTATCACATCCCAAATGCTGACATACTGCATTCCAAATTGTGACAGTCTTCCTGGTTAAGTGCAGGTTTTTACTAAAATGTAAATAGCCTCACTGGTTCTTGAGGGTTTATTTGTGAGGTGAACATGAGAGTGTACATTCTGTGTCTAAGTGGGTCATATTTCAATGAGTCACAAAGTAGAGACCTGCACCGGATGGATTATTTGTCAAGGTTTTGTCCGGCTCTCGCCCGCTTCTGCAAATATATTTTATTTTCTCCCGCTCACGTCTGCAATATTTAAGTTTTCTTTCGCTCCGGCCCGCAAAAGCCTGCAGGTAATATCTACAGGATAAGTAGCTTTATTTTCAATGCACTGACTGCTTCTTCCCGCTACTCTCATTTTTTATTTTTTTGGTTTGATTTACTTGCTTCCCTTTTGAATATGAACAAAAAAGAAAGGGAAACGTCTCTTTTTATTTGAGTTTGACTTTTTGTGTAAATGATGAACATGGACATAAACAAGGACGTTTTCTTTACATAGCACATCAACTGAAACGATATTATTTATTATTATA
This sequence comes from Silurus aristotelis, assembly GCF_946808225.1. Taxonomy (NCBI): domain Eukaryota; kingdom Metazoa; phylum Chordata; class Actinopteri; order Siluriformes; family Siluridae; genus Silurus; species Silurus aristotelis. The sequence continues at coordinate 6,845,508 of NC_139585.1, read as the reverse complement.
TTATTATTATTAATATTATTATATTATTAACACAGGTCAAGGTTTTGTTGTGTTGTACAGTATGTTCCCTTCTTTTATAATGAAGTAATATCTGTAGCACTCAGAAAATACGTCTTTGTCCTGCGCCAAAACGTTGTGCCTCGGTTTACTCTAGTAGTGTAAAGCACATGAACCACGTGAGTTCGCTTACTCTCTTTCAGTATTTTAGTTGCCATTGTTGCTTTAGATACATAAGTTTATTTGTTTTTTGTAATTATTTTATATATATTTTTCCACAATTTGCAGGAGTCGCCCAAATTGTTTTATTCTTCCGAACAAGTATTTTTTTTTACCGCCGGCACCCGCATTCACCCATCAAATCTTGTCCTGTGGGTGTGCAGGTCTCTATCACAAAGTAAATCCAACAGTCATATTATGATGAAAGTGGACAGCTGGCTTAATGTAGCATGCTTTATGCATGGGGTTCATCACCACTGAGCCTGAGTGTGTTCATGGAAACGTTCCAAAATGTATATATTACACATGTATACACATTTACACTCCGCATGTCCATCTAAAAAGACTTTGCCTCGAATATTATATAAAGTAAAATAATAAATGTTGGGTTTCAACATCAAAAGAAATACTGATGCAGTTTTAGCTTTTCAGTCATTTTTTAAGTATACATGAGAACCGCAGGTGTAAATTTTCCAAGTTTTTGATGATACAATGCACATTTTGAATGATAATACTGTATACTGAACCATCTACATACTGTACATAGTATATCATTCAGTACAATATGATTCAGTTCAGCACCAATATGATTTATTTACGATTCAGGGGAGGGATTTTCATACATTTTATAACACAACTGTATGTATTTCATTATCACTGTAACACAGACACATGCACATTGTGTTGTGTGTATTGATTATTAATGCAAATGCTGGATTAGAGATTCTTTCTTTTTTTTTTTTCTTTTTTTTTTTTTATTCCATTTTTTTTTTATTTTTAATACGATCAGTGAATCTTTCATTTACATTCTTAATATAAGCATTTTTATCATCGCTGTGTGTGTCTTTTAAACTTCCTGATCAGGCTAACTCATAAACACACAAAGGAAAGTGTTGTCTGCCCTCTTCCACATACACAATCTCAGACTAATGTTGCTCCTTTGGCTTTTGCTATGTTGGGATTATAATTCTTCATTTTCATGTCTTTGCTCCATTCATAACTATTAGTTATACCCTACCATTATTCATCTGTAAAAAATGTAAATAGGTTTTGTGTGTGTGTGTGTGTGTGTGTGTGTGTGTGTGTGTGTGTGTGTGTGTGTGTGTGTGTGTGTGTGTGTGTGTGTATGGCAAGGTGCAGATTATAATGCATCAATGTGACAGGTGCAGCAGTTGACTGACTGTAGAGGAGAGCAGATGGACATTTGTATGCAAATATACTGACTGTGTGAAGTGTATTGAACGATTGTTTCCTCAGTTTCTCAGCAGGGTGTGTGTGCGTATATGTGTGCAGCTGACTCACTGTACACTGCACATGCCTGAAGCTTGTTTCTGTTTTTCTCGGCTTCTTTCAGGAAAGCAAAAGCAAAAACTGGAGTATTTGTTGTCTCTTTTGACTGCAGAACAAAATTAGTCTTTAGAGTAAAAGCTCAGAATCCATCTGTTCACTTTGTAGCTTTATTATTGAACCGTTATATATTAACTGTCATGGTCTCTAAATGATGTTAGTATATTTCAGTGTCAATCTGATTTGTTAAAAGATTATTGTTGATTATTTGCTGTTATTTGTTGTTGAATAGTTCGCCCCTAAAAACTTACGACAGAGGCTTGAAACCTTCTTGAACTCTTTCAGTGGGGCTGTGATTGATCATGAGCATCACATTCAGGCTTAGAATTTAACTCCAAGGCAGAAGGATGTGTGAAAATTGTGTGAATGTACCTTTAAATGTGTTCTAGAAATTAGATTTTGTATAAGTACTAGTTTGTGAACACTTAATCCAAAGATTTGTTTGTGGTTTTTAAACATCCCAATCCAAATGTAATAACCTTTTGCTGTTATAATAATCTTCACTCTTCTGTGAGTGTGCTTGGGGAGATTTGTGATCATCCACACACAATAGCATTAGTAAAGCCAGTTAATGATGTACAGTGAGGAAAATAAGTATTTGAACACCCTGCTATTTTGCAAGTTCTCCCACTTAGAAATCATTGAGGGGTCTGAAATTGTCATCGTAGGTGCATGTCCACTGTGAGAGACATAATCTAAAAAAATAATCCAGAAATCACAATGTATGATTTTTTTACTATTTATTTGTATGATACAGCTGCAAATAAGTATTTGAACACCTGAGAAAGTCAATGTTAATATTTGTTTGTTTGCAATTACAGAGGTCAAACGTTTCCTGTAGTTTTTCACCAGGTTTGCACACACTGCAGGAGGGATTTTGGCCCACTTCTCCACACAGATCTTCTCTAGATAAGTCAGGTTTCTGGCCTGTCGCTGAGAAACATGGAGTTTGAGCTCCCTCCAAAGATTCTCTATTGGGTTTAGGTCTGGAGACTGGCTAGGCCATGCCAGAACCTTGATATGCTTCTTACAGAGCCACTCCCTGGTTATCCTGGCTGTGTGCTTCGGGTCATTGTCATGTTTGAAGACCCAGCCTCGACCCATCTTCAATGCTCTAACTGAGGGAAGGAGGTTGTTCCCCAAAATCTCGCAATACATTGCATCCTCTCCTCAATACAGTGCAGTCGCCCTGTCCCATTTGCAGAAAAACACCCCCAAAGCATGATGCTACCACCCCCATGCTTCACAGTAGGGATGGTGTTCTTGGGATGGTACTCATCAGTCTTCTACCTTCAAACACGTTTAGTGGAATTATGACCCAAAAGTTCTATTTTGGTCTCATCTGACCACATGACTTTCTCCCATGAATCCTCTGGATCATCCAAATAGTCATTGGCAAACTTAAGACGTGTCTGGACATGTGCTGGTATAAGCAGGGGAACCTTCCGTGCCATGCATGATTTCAAACCATGACGTCTTAGTGTATTACCAACAGTAACCTTGGAAACGGTGGTCCCACCTCTTTTCAGGTAATTGACCAGCTCCTCCCGTGTAGTTCTGGGCTGATTTCTCACCTTCCTTAGGATCATTGAGACCCCACGAGGTGAGATCTTGCAAGGAGCCCCAGTCCAAGGGAGATTGACAGTCATGTTTATCTTCTTCCATTTTCTAATGATTGCTCCAACAGTGGACCTTTTTTCACCAAGCTGCTTGGCAATTTCCCCGTAGCCCTTTTCAGCCTTGTGGAGGTGTACAATTTTGTCTCTAGTGTCTTTGGACAGCTCTTTGGTCTTGGCCATGTTAGTAGTTGGATTCTTACTGATTGTATGGGGTGGACAGGTGTCTTTATGCAGCTAACAACCTCAAACAGGTGCATCTAATTTAGGATAATAAATGTAGTGGAGGTGGACATTTTAAAGGCAGACTAACAGGTCTTTGAGGGTCAGAATTCTAGCTGATAGACAGGTGTTCAAATACTTATTTGCAGCTGTATCATACAAATAAATAGTTAAAAAAATCATATATTGTGATTTCTGGATTTATTATTTTTTTTGATTATGTCTCTCACAGTGGACATGCACCTACGATGACAATTTTAGACACCTCCATGATTTCTAAGTGGGAGAGCTTGCAAAAAAGCAGGGTGTTCAAATACTTATTTTCCTCACTGTAGGTGAGGTGGGGAGGCCTGGAGTGCATTCAGGGTTCTAATTCATCCCAAAGGTATTAAATAGGGTTGGGATCAGAGCTCTATAGCAGGAGAACTTCCACTTCAACCCATGTAAACTACACCTTCATGGAGCTGGCTTTGTGCAAAGGGACATTTGGAAGAGAAGCACATATGGTTGAAAAAGTCAGGTGTCCCAATACTTTTGTTAGTGGCTTGAATTGTAATGCCTACAGTAGTTTTTCAGTGGTGCGTACCGAAATCAATCCACCTCTAAAGGCCTTCGTTAAGTTTTTAGAAAGCATAAATAATAAAGAGAAACCCAGTATAACTGTTAGGGATCCACCAGCCACACCCTCACTTTAACCACACATTCCTCCTAGCAGCTCCCCAGCCTATTAATCATGCACACCTGACTTTTATCAGCTCACACTATATAAGCACACACTTCCAAACACTCCCCGTCCGTTCTACCGATTAGTCTGGAGAACATCACTGGACCTTCTGATTGCTCATTCAATGGACTATCTCATTGTGGAGTGACACCAAGGACTTATTTCATTGTGGTTCTACTCTGTGGATATATCTTATGAACTGCTCTTTGCCTGTGCTTTCTGTGATTTCGTGCTTACTGCTGGTTTGGTTTATCTACATTCCCTTCATCATTAAACACATTTTCGTTCTGTTGAACTTCGGCTTCTGCTCGTTCATCCAGCCTGACAATAACAGAGCGCCGCATCACAGACAGGAATCTCATACAGGGAGAATGAATGACATTACTGAAGTAAGAAACCCATTAAACACAATTCAAGTCTCCTTTCACTGTAGCCACAGCCCGCAGACATCATCCCTTGCAGAAGCCTCAATTTTAACCTCATAAAATGACCCCGGGTTTTCGTGCACTTTTGTGCATTTTTTACGGATTTAAAATGAAGGCAAATTGTGCGTTTCATGCAAATTAAACAGAAAAGGAAACGCAAAAGTGTAAATGGTTCATGAAAAAGCTTCACAACAGTTTTGGACTGTTTTGGCTGACCTTTCCTCACGATGTCCAGCTATTCTTGTTGCTATTTCTTCTCCTCTGTCAATGAGAAAACAGCTTTTAAATTCACAAAAATACATTTGAGCTTGTGCAGTTTGCTACAGATACAGTTTGCAAACTCTGACTAGTGCCCTCTCCAACCATTCAGTGAAGAGTGGATTTTGCAATGACAATACATAGAGGTCATCACAAAAAAAAATATATATAATAATAATTAAGACATCAAATAAATGGCCAGGCAAGTAATTTTACAATTATGGGGCCACTTTAAAAGGGCTTAACCTGTATATCTAGCACTATAGTACATTTAAAACTGTATCCCAGAATAATTACACACTTATCTTAAAAGTATTCAGTGAAGACATACAAACTAGAGGCAGATATATCTATTATTTACTTATATTTTTTCTGACAATAGTGGGGCATTTTGTGTGGTACAAATGTATATCACAGAACTAAAACTTGCTTCAAGATTAAATTTGAAATCTTTAAGGTATGATTGGACCTTTGAAACTCACCCAACACTAGTCGCATTGAAATTCAGCTGTGTCACAAGTCAGGGAATGACTAGAAGTTTCACTGTATGCATTTCAATCAATGTGGCACAGATCCTGTCTATTATTGTCACTCCCTTTGAAGAATTCAGCTCTGCTACCTCCAGCTTCACCTCCTGTCTTTTACTCAATGCCACGGTCTCTAATCCATACAACATTGCAGGTCTCACCACAGTCTCTCGCAGGTACTCTGCTATCACAAATCACTCCTAATCCTATCCACTTCCTGCTTTACCATCTCCACATCATCCAACCTTCTCTCTCATTTTCCTCATTCATCAGCTGCAAAATACTTCCTCCACCTTCTCCTTTTCTTCTCCTTTAGAGTTCAACTTCACATACAGCTCCTCATATGCCTTTTCCTTGGCTTTCGCCACATCCCACTTCACCTGCTGCCGCATCTCTTTGTACTCCTGCCTACTTTTCTCATCTCTCTGTTGATCCCAATTCTGTCGCCAGTCTTTTTCTCTTTATGCTTTCCTGCATTTCCACAATACACCACCAAGTTTCTTTGTCTTCCTTTCTATTTCCAGATGTCACACCAAGTACCTTTCTAGTTGTCTCCCTTATCACTCCTGCAGTAGTTGCCGAATTATCCAGCACCTCTTCACCACCACTGAGCACCTGTCTGACCTCTTCCCTGAACCTCACACTACACTCTTCCTCCTTCAGTTTCCACCATCTTATTCTTCTTTCAGTCCTCACTCTCCTCTTCATCTTCACCTCCAAAACCATCCTAAAAACCACCATCCGATGCGCTATAGCTACACTGTCCCCTGCCAACACCTTACAGTCTCCAATCTCATTCAGGTTGCATCTCCTACATAGAATATAGTCCACCTGTGTGCACCTTCCTTCACTCTTATTTTAAAATAAGTGTTTACCACTGCCATTTCCATCCTTTTAGCAAAATCTACCACCATCTGCCCTTCCACATTCCTCTCCTTAAGGCCATACCTACCCATTACATCCTCATCACCTCTGTTCTATTGAGGTCTGCCCCAATCACCAATCTTTCTTTCCTAAGTACACTTTACTTCATCTAACTCACTACAGAATTCCCTTTCCTCCATCTCACAACCCACTTGTGGAGCATAAGCACTGATGACATTTATCATCAATCCTCCAACTTCCAGCTTCACGTTCATCACTCTATCAGAAACTCTCTTCACCTCCACTACACTCTTACTGTACTCTTCCTTAAGGATCACTCCTAAACCATTTCTCTTTTCATCCACACCATGATAACAGTTTAAACACCCATCCAATGTTCCTGGCCTTATTTCCTTTCCACTTAGTCTCCTAAACACACATCTGTACCTTTTTCCACTTTTATGGCATTTGGCAGATGCCCTTTATCCAGAGCGACTTACAACTGAGTTTTTGAACCTGTGACTTTCCGATTCAAAGTCCAATGCCTTAACCACTGAGCTACCACCTTCCCGCTCCGCTCCATCATATCAGCTACCTCTCTCCGTTTGCCAGTCATAATACCAACATTTAAAGTACCCACTGAAATCTTCACTAAAAGTGAACTGGTTGTGCAACCATAATGGCTGGTTTACCTAATAATAAATAATTAATAATATTCAGTTGTACATTTGTAATGATGTTTAATCCCACTATCTGTCCCCAGACGAGGATAGTTCAGTTAAAAGATTAGACACATTAGTAAACATTTTTGTCCTCAAACTTGATGGGCAAGCATAAGTATTTAAGTGAGTTTGACAAGAGCCAAATTGTGAAGGCTAGACGACTGGGTCAGAGCATCTCCAAAACTGCAGGTCTTGTGAGTTGTTCCCCGACTGCAGTGGTCAGTCAACAGGAACAAGGATATATTAGGCAGGCGGCCATAATGTGCCTTATCAGTAGCAGTAGCTGTAATTACAGAGACAATAAAATGAACAGTAGCATCCAACCAGAAGTGCAAATAAATGAAAATGAAAGACTGGTACCAGGCCTTGAATTATTTGGTCTTGGGCCACACAGCAAGAATTAAAACTTAAAATAAAAATGTATTTCCATTTTATTGACTTTTTAGGTCTGCAGCATGTTTAAAAAAATGTATGCCGAGTTTTTTTTCTATGCATCAATCAATTAAATTGCCACTGATTCTGACTGATTCTACAAGAAATATTAAATAAATGCGGACCCTCCCCCCAGTGTCTTGTATGTCTTGCATAAAATTGGTGCGTGATGTAAAAACAGTTGGCGACTGCTGCTGTACAGGTAAAGATAAACATCGGGCTGCATATCAGTGGTGCAAATGGCATTAAGTTTAAATCACATAAATAATTATGATGATATTGCAAAATTATGCAGTAGACACAAAGTGGATGCAGATGTGCAAATGACAATTTGTAATTGATAATCTAATAATAATGTTTGTGGAGAAAGAAAAACAGATAATTGCAGGAATGTGCAAGTGTTTAGTTATTGGGTGAAGGCTAGCAGTTAGTGCTTAGTGGCTGACTTCAGAAAACTGTATGACTAAAGAAAAAAAGCTGTTCTTTCTGTAGCGTTTTTACTGGTAGAAATTGTACGAACAGTAAATTATGGGGATGAGAGGTGTCTTTGATAATACCTCTTACCCACTGTATTATATTAAATGGTATGTTGCTCAGAATGTGAAATGAAAGTTCACAGTTTTAATGAGCATGACTAACAGAGATCAGCAGATCCCACCTTACTGTTCTTACCCTTCACACATTATGTGCTCTGATCTCAGGAAACAAAGCAGCTCTTGGGTCTGGAGTTGACCAGGCATGCTTGACCTCACTGTGTAACATTCACATTGTGCGTAATGTATGATGACAGCATCATAATATGAGGAAGACTTAAACATATTGCGGGTGTAGAAAGGCCTCGAAAAGGCCTATAAAGTTTTTCAAGCTTTTCAAGAGCTTTAACAATTCTATAGAGCCTGGCCTTGTACAGAGTCCAGACATTTATGAAGAGCCACTGTATGACAGCCACATGAAAGATTAAACACTGTTTTTGTGAAATGTGGAGTGCCACTACAGCTAAATTATTCAGTTTGTTCACTGGCACTATGCGTAAATGTCTTATATATCGAGCACCAGACCTCTCATTTTTTACGTGTTAAGTGTTTTGTCATTTAGCCTATACATCTCCTTATGAAGCTGTAATATACGCACAACTCCAATAAGGCACAAGGTTTGAAATTTTTACCATAATTTGTTCCCGGATCTCGTCTGTGCTCTTTGATAAAAGACGATAAGATGAGAGAGAGGCCCACCTTTCATGTGATTAATCCTAATTTTGTCGGTTTCTCAGATATGTGTGAGTATGTGGAGAGAGATGGAGAACATACTGATGTTTAGGTGAAGGTTTGTGTTTAATGTTCGACACCGCTACTGATTTTATGCAGGAGTTTGTGTAATGTTGACTGTATAATAAAGTATTCTACAAAAATTAATTAACATCTTGCTGTGAAGAAGAGCCTCACAGTCTGTACTACAGCACCATGCTTATGTAACGATTAACCATCAAAAACAGCCAATATGACTCTACAATGACACAGCAGGAATGCTTTGGCCTTGTCTTTGAGCGATTGCAAGTTCGAATCCGGACAATCCCAGTGGAGTTCAAGAAAACATAACACCTGCTGTCTTGGTGGGAACAATGCCATTACTCTGTTTCAGCGATCATTACAACAGTAGCCAATCATGGTTGTCTGTGAGATCGTGTATACGGAAGAGGGCAGTTGTCATGCATTAGTCAAAAAATAACCAGTTGTATTAAATTAAAGATTAGAATAAATTGGGAGAAAATAAATAATTTTATCATAGGAAATGTTTCATATTATGATGGAATCATATTAAATTAGCTTTTATTGTATTTGTCTGACATCCTTATCCAGAACAACTTAAAATTAACTAATTTATACGGGTGAGCAGGGTTCAGGACCTGCTCAGATGTATAAATGATGTTCTCTTTCTTGCGTGAGAGAACAAAACTCTCCTATACCAGCAGGTGGCAGTAGTCTGTATTCAGCACCCAAACAATGAAACCAAAAGAGCTACAACTGTGAATATATAAAGCTAGCCGCTTTTACACCGTCTGTGATCATTAATAACGTATTTGTGTAGTTTTTACTATCACGTCTTGTATGTCTTTTATGCTGGCGCAATCTCAGGATGCATTGGGATAGGTAGAGAAAGACAAGCAGTGGAGAAGAATTAGCGTAGCTGCTGTTTATAATATTAACAAGCACAAGTTGATAATGTGCATGTGATCAGATGTACTGGAGTACAATGTGATGATGTGATGTGTGTTAGGTGTAGGACTCACTAAATAGATACATCTTTAAGCTAGGCTTTAACTGGGAGAGTGTGTCTGAACCCCGAACACTGTCAGGAAGACTATTCCAAAGTTTAGGAGCTAAATATGAGAATGTTTTACCACCTTTAGTGGACTTTCTAGAAACTACTAGCTATTCTAGAAACTACTAGAAGTCCAGAGTTTTAAAATCCCAAGGAGCGTGACGGATTACAGCTTGTTAGAAGACTGGATAGATACATAGGAGCTGAAACCTTTAGGGTTTTGTAAGTAAGTAGCAGTAGTTTGTAGTCGATTCGAAACTTAACAGGTAGCCAGTGTAGGGATGATAAAATTGGGGTTACATGGTCATATTTTTTTGACCTTGTGAGAACTCTGGCTGCTGCATTCTGGACAAACTGTAGCTTGTTTATTAATGATGCAGGACATCCACCTAGTAATGCATTACAATAGTCCAGTCTGGAGGTCATGAACGCATGGATGAGCTTCTCTGCATCAGATATAGATAACATGTTTCTAGGCTTAGCAATATTTCTAAGGTGGAAGAAGGCTGTTTCTGTAATATGGTTGATATGATTTTTAAAAGACAAGTTGCTGTCTAAAATAACTCCCAGGTCTTTTACTGTTGAACTAATAGTTACAGTACATCCTTCTAAAAACATGTTAGAATGCTGGAGCTTCTGTGCACTGGTTTTTGTGTCGATGAGCAAAATCTCTGTCTTATCAGAATTTAACAATAGAAAGTCATGCGTCATCCGATCTTTTAATTCTTTAACACACTCATTTAACATGTTCAATCGAGATGTTTCATCTGGTTTTGCTAAGATATATAGTTGGGTATCATCAGCATAACAGTTGAATAAACAACTGACGGCGTCCGTAGTTTGTAGTTTCGGCTACAGATCGGCACGGGGACCAAAACCTGGTAAGTGCACTGATTGCAAATGCATTTGTTGTTCAATAAATGTTTAATTTAAGCAATTTTCTGTATCACTTCTAGGGATTCACCGAAATGAAAATTCTTGGCCGAAACCGAAAACCAAAAAAGAGTAAAAAGAGAAAACTGAAAACCGAAACACCGAAAGAAATTGTGCCAATTATTATTTCCATTGCATTTATTGCTATGATTGTGTACTATACTTACTAAAATCAAGGCATTTCAATTGCATAAATCAATATTAAAGTTTCAAAGAATAAATCAATTACAAATTATTAAAATATTTATTTATAGCACATTGCAACAATGCACAGGATAAAATAAATAAAAATTCAAACTTAAATGTTTAACTTAAATGCACTCATGTGTACATTAAATAATAATGTACAGGCCCTCTGTCCTGCTAAAAGGCTAAAATTGAATATGTTTTTTCATAAAAACGAAGTGCATTCAGAACAAGTGCAACTGCTTAAAGATACAATACAACACTATCACTGGGAAACTTCCTGCCTTTTTAAAAACGTCCACCACAGACGGAGTGCGCATGCTCGGAGGGGTTTTGCTTTTCTGTGCCGCGTTTCTCTCATATTCAGCATAGCGATCGGGATGTTTGGATTTCAGGTGATAAATTAAACCCGATGTGGAGAAAGTTTTTGCAGAGAAAATTACGGCATTACATGTTTTGCAAATCGCTATCCGTGGGTCTTTCTCAGATATACTGAAACACGTCCACACCGCAGACATGTTGTTTTAGACATGCACGTGCAGGCCGCGGTTTCTGTTTGCGTCATCACAACAAACTGTTTCGGCCGTGTTTTTTCGGTGATCAAAGTCTTTCGGCCGAAAACCGAAAATGGGCCAAAAGAAAATTTTCGGTGGCCGAATATTCGGTGCATCCCTAATCACTTCTAATTAATGAACTGTTGGATTTTATAGGATGAAGGCCAATAAGGTCAAAAAAGATTTCTAAATATTGGCAATAGCCAGAGAAAAACTCCTATTGGTCGACCTCTACTTGTATGAGTAAGTCCTAGAACTTACACCTTATACAACAATTAATTTCATCTAGAAGGTCTTCTAGAGCCTATGTTCTACATTGTTCTAAACCAGTCAAGCAGCGAAGCAATGACTCAGCTTTTTCACATTTTTTGCTCTCCTAACCTTTCTCTAACACACGCCCCTTTTTGAAAAGTCGTATTAAGAATCTAATCAGTTTTTATTTAGGTGCAATAAAATAGAGGTGTCCTGACCTCGATGTCTCCACTCGGTGTAAATATCATTCCCATATCTAAATCCAGGAGGGTGCAGTAGTTGACTGACTGCCAGAGATTGTCGTAGGTTTTGACGCATTGCATTACTTTTGATGGAGAAAACAGGAGAAGCACATGGGGCTCTTAACCTCAGATCTCTAGCTTTAATCTGTGTGAGAAAAAGTTCGGATTGATTGCACTCACTGTTTTGTATCGCTGTCTCAGACTTGCTCTGTTTTCCCAGAAGTGCTGTTTGATGGTAAAAAGGCAATCAAACAATTTAATCACAACCTGATTTCACCCATAAAGCTGATCCTTCAAGTAACAACTATGAAGTTGTTGTTTTTTTTGTTTTGTCTTTAGCAAGTAATCATTTTATTACTTGATACCAAGATACCAAGCTGGTGTTTGTTCTAAAAATAAATCTGTATGATTGATGGAAATCCAATAACAATTTGGGTATTTATCGCTATTACTGTACAGTGTATTCAATGTAAGACCTGTTTAACTACTTGTTCAGGATTTTACTGAAAAATCATGTACAATTCATATACGATACATTAACGATACATAAGAATTAGCTACCACCGCGATGTTATACGATTCACCCCTATTACAATGTGGTGCGATACGATTTCGATTTAATTCAACACAATTCTATTCAGTGCAATAAAAAAATATGATGCTTTACAGTTTAATATGGTACAAAAAGTTCGCTTTTATTTTTTTGTTCGCTTTTTATTTTATTTGTTTGTAAAAGGGCCATGCGTTAGAAAGCAAAAGTGCTGATTTCTGACTTCTAACGCATGGCTCTTTCACAAACAGGCCTTTTTAGTGCAAAAAAAAAGAAAAAAGAAAGAAAAATTATTAAATAAATCTGTCCTCAAAACAATGTGCTGTTATGTTATATCCAGAAAAATGCAGCTCTACCTCCCTGCCATGTTAATCTATAGTCTATGTGACTTTTAGGACCCGCCTCCGTAGTGTTGTGATAGGTCATATACACGTAGCAGCAGTGGTGCTGAGAGAACGCGCTTGAAACAGTTCTGCAAGGAAAAATCTCTAAACATACTATAAGATATTGGTCACGAATTACTGATCACTTTTTAAATGATAAAGGTATAGCGCATCTTCTTAAAATTATACATAAATAAATCGGCTTTTACTGATTCAAATGTTAAAATCTTGTACATGCACAATTTTTTTGAATTGATGAATCACATAGTTCTCATCCACCTTTTTTCTCCATCCATCTTTCTTACTTTGTGTTATCGTGGCTGTCCTGCTGGTGCACTGCTGTCCAGTCCCCTGCTGCTTTACCTGACATGAAACCTGATGTATTCTCATTTCCGGCATCCTGACTCGACCTTTCTTTGTCCCTGCAGGTGGCTATTTATGTATGCCAGAACTTATGAGCGAGCACATTTCTGGGTGTGCAGCGACTCGACTCCCTCACTGCTCAGTGGCAGCCGAATGAGTTTTGCCTGCAGTGACTACAGGGCAGCTTGATATTTATGATAAGACAATATGAAGGAAAAAAACGGTAACTCTGTTTACAGTATGTGAGGGTTAAGACAATACAGGGAGATATTTTCTAGCACACGAATTCGCAACAAAAATATATTATATATAATAATAGTTTCATAAGAAGGATCATAATATTCCTATGTGCTTTTTGAACATCCTATTCCTCATTTAGGCCACATTTGCTATTATAATAACCTCCAGGTTTTTGGGGGGAAGTTGCACTAGATTTTGGAGTGTGCTTGTGGAGATTTTGCTCATATGTCCTACTGGTATAGGTGAGGTCAGGAGTCCTGGGGTTATTGGGGTTCATTAATCCAAAAAGTGTTTAATAGGGTTAAGGTCAGAGCTCTATAGTAGGTCACTTAAGATATTTTATTTGAATCCACATAAACCACATCTTCATCTAGATGGCTTTGTGCACAGGGGCATTTTCATGCTGGAACAGGTTTGGGTCTTTTATTTCATGTGTATGAAAGGTTTTATGCTACCACCTCCTAAGACATCCAATACAATAGTGTACATTCACCTAGTGGTAAGTTCGAGGTACTGCAGAAGCATATATGCTTCAAAAAGGCTTTTTTTAATCACTTTCTTGACAGCAAACCGAACAAAATCTTGCCACGTTACTTTCTTTCACATTTTTTATACAATCAAACTGCCTGAGGTACAAAGCAACAAATGCTAACCACGAGTTAGTTACAGCATTTGTAACTAACTCTTGGTTAGCATTTGTTGTAGATGCTCCCCACTCTACAAACATTCACTTTATGGCCTTTTTGCGGATACGAACAAACCTGTCCTCAAAGTGAAATTTGTTCCAGGGCATGTTTAAGTTAATTTTTACTCAATACAAAATATTGTATACAGTATTTCAATTTGTTTTAATATATTTTATTGTTTATTAGCTAGTATTTATAGCTCTCACATCATTAGAAGGTACGCGTAGTCAATAACGAACACAGTAACACTTTACGAACGGTCGTTCGGAACGTAACTCGCTTGTAAGGTGGGGAGCGTCTGTACTTTGAAATACATTTTTTGTGCTAAAGATCAGAAACCTGGCTATATTTCTAGGATGCCTGTAAATCTTCGTAGATGATAATGAACAAGTGCAGTGATTATATGAAGGTTAATGAGCTGCAGGTGAAACTAATCAGTATTCTGGGTTGCCAGTGTGACACTTTTGAATGAAGTACCATGCAAGCCATGTCTAAGAATGCCAAAATAACAACACATTTTGATAAAAGTTAACCCTTTTATTTTATCTATTTGTGTTTGTTTTTTTGTTTTGTTTTATTTTGTTATATATTTATTGATTGAAAAAAATTTTCCTTACTCCTCAGGTTAATGTGTTTTAAGAGTGAATAATAGCAGAGGTAGATACAAGTGTTAGGGAGTGTTTATTTATTATACGGACAGACAAATGAAAGAAAACAGAAGCATAGAGTAGGTTAAGGTCAGGCAATTGGCAAACAGCACAGCGATGGCGAAACAAGAACATGAATGAGAAACAAAGTTAGATACTGAACAAAAAAAACAAGAAGCATAAAACGTGTTTAGAGAACAAAACAGCTTGTTTTGTACTGAATGCGATACTTTGCCTTGAAAAAGCAGAAACAGAAAGGTATTATTAAGGCAAAGAAGTGGAGACACGTCTGAAAGTACATACACGTGTGGGGAATGACAAATCACATGACAGGGTGGAGACATAAATGAAAACAAGAGCACATGGCTATGCAAACATTAGCTCGTTTTCTATGAGCTGGCATAAGCTCTCTGACATAAGCTACAGCTGAATCTAAAAAAAGGAGTTTTTTTATATGAAATAATAATAATAATAGAAAGTACATGTTTGAGTCCTCAGACACCTACCCACGCCCGTTCCAAGCTTTACATTCCATTAAACTAGTGCTAAAGGTCAGAAGCTGAGAAAAAAATACATAAACGCAACTGAAAAATAGAGAATGTATCATCAAACACCGGGTCGGATTGAGTGATTCGATTTGTACTGATGGTACCAAAGTTATGATGGTTCGTCTTATGATTTTTTGATCATACAATGACTATAGCGATACGACAAAATTGTACACATATTTTACATTTCGCAAGGCAGGCAAACATATATACTGTAGCTGTCACAGATAGATGTTGTTTCATATGAATAAATATATAAATTGTTATTTACGTTTATTTAATATTTTGTGTAGAATTAGGATTATTTACTCGCAAATTATGTTTCAGTTGCATGATTATTCTGCAGTAGGGACACCTACAGGTGAACAGTGTGAAGTGTTAGTTGAAACCTCTTTTAGCTAGCTGTGTGCATAAACACACACATTACGAAGTTACGGAAATATTTTACCTGAAAAATGTCTACTAATGTAATTCATGGTCAGAAAATACATTTTAATTTAATTTTTTTTATTAATTTTCAGTTTATCACGGATCCATATGGTGTTTGCGATGTTCAATGTGCTGACCTTCGTAAAGAAGTGATTAAACACTAAGACATCGGTTTGTTTCGCATTCAGCGTGTTTCTTTTTGAGGTCAGAGGAAAAGGTTCGGGAACCGTTATATTTACTGTATAGTTTGTACTGTACGGTACTGTAAATTTCTCTGTTTTGCTTCATTATTTACTGAATTTGTTCAGTTATTAAATTACAGTTATATTTTGTCTGCAACAGTACTGCCATCTTGTCGGTCACAACAACTTGCTGTTTTTTGTTTATTAATTGTCTTCTGTGTTTTTCTCTGTCAGATTTGTCCTCAGAATATGCCCAGGCATCACCATGAATTTGACACTGAGCTCCAAGCCTGGATTCTTCCTCACCAACAGTTCTCCTGGAATGAGAGATTATCCCGATATCGCTGTCATTCCTGAAGACTTCTGGCCAGAGGGGGACAGCCATCAGTCTAATGTCTCTCTACTCTCACGGAGCACCGAATTCACTAGCTCCGCAAACGCCACACTTACACCCACTGTGGCGTATGATCCCCTCGGTGGACACTCCGTCTGGCAAGTCATCATTATTGTACTACTAACAGGGTCATTGTCCCTCATCACAATCACTGGAAATGTCTTGGTGGTCGTGTCGTTTAAAGTTAACAAACAACTGAAGACAGTGAATAACTATTATCTGCTCAGCCTGGCATTTGCTGACCTCATTATTGGCATATTGTCAATGAATCTTTACACGACATACATTGTCATGGGCAGGTGGGCACTTGGCAACTGGGCATGTGACTTATGGCTGGCTATTGATTATGTGGCTAGCAATGCCTCTGTCATGAACTTGCTGGTAATCAGCTTTGACAGGTACTTCTCAGTAACAAGGCCACTTACATATCGGGCCAAACGGACCACTAAAAGAGCAATGACTATGATTGGCCTTGCCTGGTTTATATCCTTCGTGCTCTGGGCACCTGCCATCCTGTTTTGGCAGTATTTTGTGGGGAAACGTACAGTTCCTCCAGGAGAGTGCTACATCCAGTTTCTCTCTGAGCCTATTATCACATTCTGCACTGCAATTGCAGCTTTTTACCTGCCTGTGACCATCATGACAGTCCTATACTGGCGGATCTATAAAGAGACAGAGAACCGATCCAAAGACCTGGCAGGCCTGAAGGGCTCAGGCAACCAGGTCAAGCAAAGCAGTGAAGAGGAATCTGCTGCAATGATGCCCTCAAGAGACAGCTCTTATAGTTGTGCCAACTACAGCCTTAACCAGCCCGGTGAAAAGGAGACTGAGAAAAAGTTAGGTAACAGTTGTCGTTTCTGGCTTCTTGGTCGCAGTGGTCAAAAAGGTTTCAGCACTGGCGATCAAGAGCACAGCAGCAGCGATAGCTGGAATAACAACGATGGTGGAGCGTCAATCGACCAGTCCGATGAAGAGGAACCGGATGAAGAAGGTGCTAATGCAAGGGCCGTTTATTCCATAGGGGTAGACATGCCCAAATTGTTGACAGATGCCAACTCTGAGACATCTAAGCAGGAACAGCTAAAGCCGGAACACATTGCTGCAGAAAAACCTTCTAGAAAAGGCTTGTCCAAAACCCCAACCCAGTCGTTGCCCACTATGGACAACTCTAAGCCGTGTGGGAGCTCTTCAGCCACAAAATCACCATCAATACCTCAAACCTTTAAGGATGACACAATGGCAAAAGATTTAGTCTCCAAGACCAAGACACAAGCCAATAAACGCAAGAAGGTATCGCTCGTCAAAGAGAAAAAAGCAGCACAGACATTAAGTGCCATCCTCCTTGCCTTCATCATCACCTGGACTCCATATAACATCATGGTCCTTGTAAATACATTTTGTGATGACTGTATCCCTGTGGGATTATGGGCTCTGGGATACTGGCTGTGCTATGTAAATAGTACAGTGAACCCTATGTGCTATGCACTGTGTAACAAAAACTTCCGCATCACCTTTAAAATGATCCTGCTGTGCCAGTGGGACAGGCAGAAACAGAAGCCAGCGGTGGTGGCCTACAAGAAGAAGTAACTAATGTAAAGATAAAAATGAGACATCAAACTTAAGAGCATAGACTGTTATGATCTCCCAAGGGGAACCGTCATCGTTGCCAGTGTCTAGAATTGCAGCACACAAGCTTACAGACTATTGCAAAATGTTCCTCACAGGGTTCTTTACTTCTCAAAGTGGTTGTATTTGAAACCCAATGAAGACCGACGCTTCTCAACCACAATCATTCTATTGTGTGGCTCAACAAAGAACCTTTAAGGGTTCCCCTTAAAGGGGCAAGATAAAGAACCCTAAGGGTCCTATATTTCACTTTGTTTTCTCTGCTTACCGCCTTTGTGGGTTGTCAAAGAGGCTGTTGAATTTGTAAATGTAAAAGTCAGCTGGTAGCAAAGAGGTTTTCTCAAGAAGAATAAAGTGGTCCTACAGGACCCAGGGCAGGAAGTAATTAATAGTTAAGGGTGTTCACACTACAGGGACAAACCAGAAAACATTTTTAGGATACTAGATTAAACTTGTCTTTTTTTCTTTTTGTAGAATGAATGTGATCTATTAGTGCCTCTATTCTATTTATGCGTTGAAGGTCATACGTACAGATTGTCGTGTAACGAAGCGTGGAAGTTGAGGACGTTTTCAATCAGGCAGACAAATCCAAATCTTAATTCCAAATCAGAAACGAAAATGAAACGTGCGTCAAGCGATCAGCAAACAACATAAAGTAAAGAAGTGGTGGACGGAGTACGCAAACCGTGTACTTGAGTTAAAGTAGAGATACAGTACACTAGGTAAAATATTTCTTCAGTAAAAGTGCTCCATTATTTAAGTACCTACAGTAAAAACTTTCTTTCAGCTTCTCCCATTAGGGGTCACCACAGCGGATCAGCCGCATGTTTGATTTGGCACATGTTTTTACGCTGGATGCTCTTCCTAACGCAACCCTCCCCATTTATCCGGGCTTGGGACCGGCACTTAGAGTGGCTGGGGTTGGTTCCCTGACCGGGAATCGAACCCGGGCCGCAGCGGTGAGAGCGCCGCATCCTAACCACTAGACCACCAGGGACCATTATTTAAGTACCTACAGTGCTTTGTTTATTATGGCTATTATGTCCTATCATTTAGGTCACAAGACTCTCGCTCAATTAACTCAGTTTATGTAAAAAGACTCTTAGCACATTAATCTATTAATAGAATCATATTAATAAGTCAAATAGGTTAAATGTAAAAAAATCGCACAAATTAGGCCACGGGTGTTGTGGTGAGTTAGATTTAGGAGTTTTTTCCATCATTTATTCCTCTTTAAATGTTCTGCTTGCTGTTGAATTGACGCTGAACTGTATGTTGGTGATAAATAGATACCACCAAGCGGCGAACAAAACAAGTTCCAAACGGAGAGCGTGCTCGACCCTGATTGGTGTTTGACTAACAGTTACGTTTTAATTAACTCCTAAACAAAAAGGAACAAGACTGAGTAAATAGTAAGATATTTCACTCTGAAATGTAGTAAAGTCTCTCTAAATGGAAAAAATTCAGTACAGATACGCGAAAAAGATACTTAAGCACAGTAACAAATTACATTCACTTCCGTACTGTCCAAAAAAAAAACTTGAGAAACATGAAACAAAAGATCAAACGTCTCGGTAGACACAACAAGCTGAACGTATTCTTTGCGTCACGCGGTTTTTAAACGAATCAAAAAGTAAATCGAACATAGCTACAAACAGTTGAGGGTCATCACAGACGAGACATAACATGGAGTGGAGATATAAAACGAATCAAAATAAAAGTCTCTAAATGTACCTGTTTTTTTTATTTGTTGTTTGTTGTTTTTAATCTTTGGTGTAAATTTTTAGAACGAAAGATTCTGTGCTGTGCTCTGGTGTTCTGTTTCTGGTATATATTTGCCCATTGTCTGTAGTGATCATCATCAACGCAGACTCTTAGGAGAAAAGTTTTATCAAGTTTTTAAGGGTTTTTCACTTCTAAAAGGTTTTTTACTCGGAATACCGTCTTACAGACCAACCTAACACTTTAGAAAAAATTAATGGTTTCTCAGACTGCCAAAGGTTTTAGGGTTAACCTTTTTTTTTCTCAAGTGTATATGTAGTAGTTAGATTGTATTGGACTCTATTGTGATTTATTTTTATTTTTTAATCAAGGATGCAGTGTTTTCCACAAAGAACCTGTTGTATGAACTACTTACAGAATATGTGAGCTGTATGAGGTGGCGTTTATCAGATTTTTAGACAAGCAAATGCTTCTGTTGATGTCCATAATCATGCAGCCTGCTGTTCATTCTGTACATTTTTATCTTTTTCAGAGGTTTATTCAGATAAGGACTCTTTTACGGTGTATTTTTGGGAGCATGTTTTTTCAATAGAGAAAAAATTCGTTATTTTCTCGCTAGAAAAAAAGAGGAGGTGATTAAAAAATGTGTATTACGATGTATGATTTTATTACTAATATTATTGTTTATTTCATATACATAAAACGTATTGATTAAGTTAAAACAGAAACGAATTATTCATTTTCCAGACATTCAGCCTCCTCATTTTTCTCTGTTATTGCATAAATCGCAACGCATTTAAGCTTTAAAAGCAGGTCCAGAGGTCACGTACATTAAATGGACAAAAGGATTGGGACACCTCACTTTTTCCACTATATGTGGTTCTTCCCCAAACTGTTACCACAAAGTTTTAGGCACACATTTGTATAGAATGCTTTGCATGCGTTAGCATGAAATTTTCCTTTCACTGCACTCCAGGGCTCCTCACCTCACCTACATCAGTACCCGACTTGTGTCTAAATGAGCACAAATCTCCACATCCTCACTCCAGAATCTAGTGGAACATCTTCCCAGAAGAGTGAAATGGAATGTTAAAAAGCGCATATGAATCTAATGGTCGAGTGTGCACAAACTTGTGTTTGTTTAGTACATGACTGAATCCTGAACCAATTAAACATTGCTGATAAGTAGCTGCACAATAGTCATGTGTCTGATATATCCCATGATAAACAGCTATTATGGGAATTGTGGCAGTATTAGATATAAATTTGCACAATTCTGTGCAAGTAGTGTTTTACTTGAAACAATGAATGCTCTCCACACTGCTGTTCACAGTTCAGTTGTTGCTACTGATGACGTACGCCATTTTTTTATGTTATATGAACAGTGATGCTCAGAGATTAGATGATCTTTTGTCTTTATGTTAAACTAAATTGGAAACCGATTCCATCAGTTTCCCAGAATTCCCATCATTGGCTCAGGATGTATAGAAGGTAAATGAATAAAGAAAACTCAGAGGTTTTGTGAAACAAGAATATGAAACCAATATGTGGCCACCATATACGAGTATGACGATCAATGCTGCTCTCTAGTGGTTGTCTGTGGAGAAAGAACAAGAATTTGTTGATCAGCATTTAAGATTATTCTAAAAAGGTAATCTTATAAAAATCTTTTTTTGTGTGCTTATAATGCTGTTTATATCTAAAACACATGTTCTGACGTATTTTCCTACAATGCAGAAATAGTCACAGTAGGTTCTTTTGTGTATACAAATATTATGATGATTATTTTTACATTTTTAACCTTTGATTCGACAATTTAAACTCACATAAGGTACAATTTCTAAATTAAAGCCATCATCGCTTAGAAAATGAAAAATACAAGAATTAGCCATTTGCTATTTTTATTTTATTTTTATGTTTTTGTTTATTTTGTGTTACTTTAAATCGAAATGGACTACACATGACTACAAATGTATCTATAAAGACACGTCTTGTATGATATTTTTGGATGATATTTATGTACAGTTATGTACAATACAAGATACAGTTACTGAAGAAAAGAAGCTATTTTTTACTGTATTTAAAAATGTTTTAATGTGGATTAAATGCTCAATGTTTCTGTAAGCGAACTCCTAGACACTAGAATTTTCAAACTTGATATTTGTTTTGATGCATTCATGTTATGGGTATTATGCTTTTCTCTTTTTCTGGAGTTTATTTAATGACTGTATTATGTATAATGCGTGTGCAAATTGTGTTGCTTATTTAGATTTTTTGATTTAGATTTGATTTAGATTATGGTTGAAAATGATTCCTTTTTCTCAGTCAGTTGTAATCAGTGCTGTATCCAAAACTACAACTGTGCAAAAACATGGCTTTGTACAAAATCTGGTGCCAAATTGTATCCGGATTTACAAGGCAAGATTTCCGAATTAAAATTAATACATTCGAGTGCAAATGTTTGCATCCCTGTAGAACAGAAAATCTAAATTTACTGTGTTCTGTGTGACAGATGTCTCTTTTCATACATGTCCCTTATCCCATTATCACTAGTTAATGTAATATATTCTAATAGCTTTCACGTCATGATAATAAGGCCTGTTTTACACATTGTTACATTTATTAATCAACATTATAAAACATACAGTCTACAATATCCATCTATATATAAATAACCATGACGTATCAGACACCTGACCCTAAATGTTTATATCAGGGCCACCTGACGTTTCCAGACATATGGCACACAATTGTACAGGATTTATCAAAAATGTCTCAAACCTGAGCTGACATCACAAAGCCCCTGTGGACATGGGTTTAGTACCTGACTACCATCACCACTGTCACTGAATGAGCACAAATCTCCACAACCACACTCCAAAACATAGTGGAACATCTTTCCAGAAGAGTGGAGGTTATTGTTATAGTAAATAGGGACAGAATGTGGAATGGGTTGTTACAAAAAGGAGCACATACCAAACTTACGGTACACAAACTTTTGTATGAATTGATTTCTATATGATAAGATGAAGGTGTTCTCCCCATAACCCTGACCATTCCCTCATTTTCAAGTCCTCATTACTCACAAATAACAATAGGCCTATCTGTGACCTGGAACACATCATTGGTCGCATATTAATCACAGGATGTTGGATCAAAACAGCGGATTATGTTGCGCCATTAAATACGGAAACACTGCATTAAGAGCAAATTCATATCCTGCTGTATTGTGTGGAAGCCTGATGTTTACTCTGCTAGACCAGGGGTTTTCAACTGGTTCTGTGCCAGGGACCACCATTCTGACTAACAAGTAATCCGCGGCCCACTATTGTAAAAAGCGATCCATGCTGGTGCTGACTAGCAAACTTCACCTTAGTTAGAAACGTTAGCTAACAGCTCCACTCCAAATTTCAATTCACCGAAACTATTAAGAGTCTATTTAATAAAACCTGAATAATGTGTTTTCTTAACTCCGAGATGCTGGTCTATTTCGCGCGCAAGATGAATGTGTACGTATATGACGCAAAACACAACGTTAGCAAAGCATAGGCCTGATAGGTGCAAAGCTAATCTATCCTGTGTCAGTTTGAATATTTTAGATATTTTAATTAAATTCAGTTTTCCCACTAATGTGCAAATATTCTGGAAATGTTTGGAAAAATTAATTATGGAAAAAAAAGTGATTTTAATAGTGAAATTATGTAGGCTGTCACGGACCACATGCAATTCCGCCGCGGACCACCGGTTGAAAACCCCTGTGCTAGACAATGGGGGTGTGCAGACTTTTGCACTTCAATGTCGAATCATATACAATAAAAGATATTTAAACTATAGCCAATAAAATAATGCTGTTTCATGCGAGCCATGAAGCCAAATGCTAATTTCCAAATGTTAAATTCAGTGTAAATTCAGGTTGGATAAGAGGAACTTTTAATCTTTTATCACTCCAGAGTTTACACTCCTAAAAGATTATCGGTATAAATCTCTAATATGAACTTTCTACAACACATGCTAGTATTCATATGATCTGTATTATGATTTAAACCATAAATTTGGAATTTAGACCAGTTTACTTTGTTGCTGTCATTCCTGCTTGCTCTCCATAAAACCTTTTCTTTTTTTCTGTGCTCCTTTTTTATGCCATTATTGACCTGCATGACAGCTTTTGTAACAAGACTATTCTTATAAATGGCTGTTTTCACTTTCTTTTGTCTTACTTGAGAATCGTTTTCCTTTCATATTGAAGAGGGGTGACATGTAGGCACCTCTCGCATCCATGGGGACGTGATCTCAAACTGTGAAGCGTGTTTTAATGTTGTAAGATTTAAATGTAAGCCTTTGTGCTTATCTACAGAGATTTAGACACACCATGGCAGTTGATTTGTATGAATGTTTCTTATTGTATCGTTGTTATGGTTCATTTTCTCATTAAATATTGAAAAAAGAAAAAAAAAACCAGACAATTGTGTTTTTTTCCCTTTTTAGTTCTCTCATTTCACTGGATGTTAATGACAGGATCTGACCACTAGAGGTCAGAAGAATACAGAAGAGAAAAAAAACACGTGCTGTATTACATTTTAAGATGGATTTTTAGCATCTTTTCGAGAAAATAGCAGATAAGACAACAAGAAAAACGAATAAATAGCTAACGAGGATGAAAAAAATAATCAGTTTTGGAAATGATGAAACGTTTCAAGATGGATTTAGGCAGCTTTTAGAGGCAATAGCAGCTATAAGAAGAAAAACGAATCTTCTTCTTCTTCTTCTTTCGGCTGCTCCCATTAGGGGTCGCCACAGCGGATCATCCGTCTCCATACCACCCTGTCCTCTACATCTGCCTCTTTCACACCAACTACCTGCATGTCTTCCCTCACCACATCCATGAACCTCCTTCTTGGCCTTCCTCTTTTCCTCCTACCTGGTGGCTCCATCTTCAGCATTTTTCTACCAATATAATTCGTGTCCCTTCTCTGCACATGTCCAAACCATCTCAATCTCGCCTCTCTCACCTTGTCACCAAAACATCCTACATGTGCTGTCCCTCTAATAAACTCATTTCTAATCTTGTCCATCCTCGTCACTCCCAACGAAAACCTTAACATCTTCAGCTCTGCTACCTCCAGCTCCATCTCCTGTCTTTTACTCAATGCCACTGTCTCTAATCCATACAACATCGCAGGTCTCACCACAGTCCTATAAACTTTCCCTTTCATTCTTGCAGATACCCTACTATCACAAATCACTCCTGTCACTCTTCTCCACCCACTTCACCCTGCCTGCACTCTTTTCTTTACTTCTCTAACACACTCTCCATTACTTTGCACTGTTGACCCCAGGTACCTGAACTCCTCCACCTTCTCCACCTCTTCTCCCTGCAACCGCATCACTCCACTGCCCTCCCTTTCATTCACACACATGTACTCTGTCTTACTCCTACTGACTTTCATTCCCCTTCTCTCAAGCGCATACCTCCACCTCTCCAGGCTCTTCTCAACCTGCTCTCTACTCTCACCACAAATCACAATATCATCTGCAAACATCATAGTCCAGGGAGACTCCTGTCTGACCTCGTCCGTCAACCTGTCCATCACCACTGCAAACAGGAAAGGGCTCAGGGCCGATCCTTGATGCAGTCCAACCTTCACCCTGAACCAGTCTGTCGTACCTACTGCACACTTCACTGCCGTTACACTGTCCTCATACATGTCCTGCACCACCCTCACATACTTCTCTGACACACCTGACTTCCTCATACAATACCACAACTCCTCTCTTGGCACCCTGTCGTACGCTTTCTCTAAATCCACAAATACACAATGCAGCTCCTTCTGTCCTTCTCTATACTTCTCCATCAACATCCTCAAAGCAAATAAGGCATCTGTGGTGCTCTTCCTCGGCATGAAACCATACTGTTGCTCACAGATGGTCACCTCTTCTCTCAGCCTGGCTTCCACTACTCTTTCCCATAACTTCATGGTGTGACTGATCAACTTAATTCCCCTGTAGTTACTGCAGGTCTGCACATCTCCCTTATGTTTAAAGATCGGTACCAGCACACTCCTTCTCCATTCCTCAGGCATCCTCTCCCCTTCCAGAATCCTGTTAAACAATCTGGTTAAAAACTCCACTGCCATCTCTCCTAAACATCTCCACGCTTCTACTGGTATGTCATCTGGTCCAACCGACTTTCCATTCTTCATCCTCTTAATCGCTGCTCTCACTTCCTCCTTACTAATCCTATCTACATCCTGCTTCACCAACTCCACATCCTCCAACCTTCTCTCTCTCTGATTTTCCTCATTCATCAGCTGCTCAAAATACTCCCTCCATCTTCTCAACACACTCTCCTCATTAGTCAACACATTTCCCTCTCCATCCTTTATTGCTCTAACTTGCAGTACATCCTTCCCAGCTCGGTCCCTCTGCCTGGCCAATCAGTACAAATCCTTTTCTCCTTCCTTAGTGTCCAACCTCTTATACAGCTCCTCATAAGCCTTTTCCTTGGCTTTCGCCACATCCCTTTTTACCTGCTGCCGCATCTCCTTGTACTCCTGCCTACTTTTCTCATCACTCTGTCGATCCCACTTCTGTTTTGCCAACCTCTTTCCCCTAATGCTCTCCTGCACTTCCTCATTCCACCACCACGTCTCCTTGTCTTGCTTTCTATTTCCAGATGTCACACCAAGTACTTTTCTAGCTGCCTCCCTCATCGCTCCTGCAGTAGTAGCCCAATCATCCAGCACCTCTTCACCACCACCAAGCCCCTGTCTGACCTCTTCCCTGAACCTCACACTACACTCTTCCTCCTTCAGTTTCCACCATCTTATTCTTCTTTCAATCCTTACTTTCCTCCTCTTCTTCTTCGCCTCCAAAACCATCCTACAGACCACCATCCGATGCTGTCTAGCTACACTGTCCCCCGCCAACACCTTACAGTCTCCAATCTCCTTCAGGTTGCATCTTCTACACAGAACATAATCCACCTGTGTGCACCTTCCTCCACTCTTATACGTCACCCTATGATCCTCCTTCTTCTTAAAATAAGTGTTCACCACTGCCATTTCCATCCTTTTAGCAAAATCTACCACCATCTGCCCTTCCACATTCCTCTCCTTGAAACCATACCTACCCATCACCTCCTCATCACCTCTGTTCCCTTCACCTACATGCCCATTAAAGTCTGCCCCAATCACCAATCGTTCTTTCCTAGGTACACCATCTACCACTTCATCTAATTCACTCCAGAATCTTTCCTTCTCCTCCATCTCACAGCCAACTTGTGGAGCATAGGCACTGATGACATTTATCATCATCCCTTCAACCTCCACCTTCACGATCATCACCCTATCAGAAACTCTCTTCACCTCCACTACACTCTTACTGTACTCTTCCTTCAGAATCACCCCTACACCATTTCTCTTTCCATCCACACCATGATAAAACAGTTTAAACCCACCTCCAATGTTCCTGGCCTTACTCCCTTTCCACTTGGTCTCCTGAACACACAGCATATCTACCTTTCTCCTCTCCATCATATCAGCTACCTCTCTCCCTTTACCCGTCATAGTACCAACATTTAAAGTACCAACCCGAACCTCTACTCTCCTACACTGCTCCTTTTCCCGCCGTCTCTGTAGACGTCTTCCTCCTCTCTTTCTCCTCCTTCGGCCAACAGTAGCCCAATTTCCACCGGTACCCTGTCGGCTAACGATACCTGTGGCGGTCGTTGTTAACCCGGGCCTCGACCGATCCGGTATGAAATTCTCATTTGTGATCCACATATTTGATTTGGCACATGTTTTACGCTGGATGCCCTTCCTAACGCAACCCTCCCCATTTACCCGGGCTTGGGACCGGCACTAAGAGTGCACTGGCTTGTGCCCCCCTAATGGCTGGGTTATAAGAAGAAAAACGAATAGAGAAAAATTTTTAGTTTTGAAGCCACCTGTGCCATTTTTACACATGCAGGTCTGAGCAGACTTTTCCTGATTGTGTGGCTTATTTGAACGTGGAATTACAAGAGTGAACTCGCACTCGAAGGATGCAACCGTTGCCTGTCTAATTTTATTTTCAGCTTTAGTTAAAGCATCTCTCATGTTCTGGGGTCTATTTGACATAAGTTATTTTTTCCTTAGGAAAAATTATCTTAGTTTACCAGCTATCTTTGGGTGTTTGGTGCTCTGGCACCTCCTTGGTTTAAAACAAATTTAAGTTAACTAAGTCTTAAGTCCTTGTTTTATTTTTAGCGCATTCGTTTTTATCTTTTACCTGGCGTTTTGCGATGGCGTTTTGCGATTGTACGTTTGCACTCTTGCGATGCGCTGTAAAAAAAAATTCTCAACGTTAGGGAAATTTCTTCTCTTTTAATATATGATTTTTTTTTATATTTAGAGTTTAATTATTTATTTTGTTGCTATAAATAAAATAAACAAACTAATTAAAACAATCAGGAGTCCTCTCGAAAATCTTTAGCGACCCCTAGTGGGAGTTGTAAACCCTTGGTTTGGAAACCAGTGGTGTAACAAATTGTTTCCCTCACATATGACAATAATCTTGAATAAAGAAATAATAATTGAGAATAAATATACTAAATGTGTTAATTTTATTTTATTTGTATTATAATTGTTTAACATTGTCCCAAATCAGCTTCACAGAGAAATATAGGTTCTACTGTAAAATATGAATTAATATGTTAGTCCTTATAAGTTTATTCTTAATGTGTGATGTTTTTTAAGAGAAACCGAAAAAAAAAAAAAAAACAACAACTCCGTTATATTCGTATAGGACATTGTTCAAGAGCAGCTTTGCAGAGTTAAAAAGCTTATAAAAAATTTTATTTAGTGCCTATAGGTTTAGTACCTATTACTTTAATCCTAATAAACGAACCATTTGCGACAATGGCAAGGAAAATACACCTCGAGAGGAACCAGACTCAGAAAGGAACCCATCCTTATCTGGGTGGCACCAAATATCCATCCATTACAGTTTTATCATTGTTGAAGTTATCGACTTTACTGAAAGATACTTGAATGCAAAATCTGATCGTGGAAACTGCAGTCCTAAGCTATTGCAGCAGACTGATCATATCAACTACATCCAAATCCATCTTTATAGTTCTTAAGTTCTTCTTTCCTTTTACTTTTTCTTATTATTAGGAAAAGCAATACTTTTTAGACAATTCTTTTCAAATGTTGGTTTGTTTTTAATGTATTTCGGGTATTCAATCACATCAATCACACAGACACCTATACATACATACATACATACATATATATATATATATATATATATATATATATATATATATATATATATATATATATATATATATATATATAAATAATCAGGTCAGACATAGGACTTGATAAGAAAAAGAGTCCACAATTTCGGGCTACTAATTAATTCTGGTCGTATCCCAAATACCTCCTTTTTTTTACACACATGTACTCCGTGGTGAATGTAATAACGGCGCCCTACGCCCTAAGTAGTGCACTTAACTTACAATTGAGTCACAACGCCGACAGCAACTCAATCAGGTGCAGTCAAACTGGGTGTGTCCTAAGTTTAAGCGGGAAATTCCTAACCAATCAGAGAGGAGCAGGGATGAGGTGTGGAAGGAGTCTATTTGGCGGCTTGATAGTTTCACGCACAGAAACTCACCATACAATTATATATGTTATTATAAATTCCTGTTTCTCTGTTTTAACTGCATATGGTTACTGAATTGATGTTCTGAATGTCTGGTGCAGTCATGTTGAGGCCGAGGTTTTAAACTTTCTTTTTTAAAAGTATTAATTATCTACCTTTTTTTTGTTTTGTTTTTTTACAACCCAAAATGGCAACCTTGAATCATTAGCGATTAATAGGAAGCTGTAACTGAATTTCTTCTTCCATCTGATTTTTTTTATTTATTACAATGTAACTGCGAGTTGTGAAGCTAAATAACAGCACACCTTTCGTGTAAAACTGAATTGTAAATTATAGGTTGTGAATTCACCGCCATGATGGATCTTTAATATTATAAAAGACGTGAAGCACCGATTGGGCCATCACTTCTCAGGTAAGTGTGCTTTCCCCAGGTGTGTGTGAGGTTTGGACAGAAATGGCGTTTGGCTGGTGATTAGGAGTTTATTTTAACTTCAGTACGCAAGTAAAACTGTGTTCTTTTGTTTAATTATTCTGAAGGTGTTAAATTTGAGAAACAATAAACTGAGCACTGGGAACTGAAATGACACTGTACAGGTCGCAAATTATTGTAGACGATAAGCAAGAATATATAGGGTGCATTTAACCACTAGCTTATTCAACCCTGAAACTTACATTGTTTTAGCAATGAGCTAAACCTTAAAAAAATGTAATATATATATTTTACATAATGTGTGTGTGTGTGTATACATGCACATATATAAAAGTATGTGTGTGTGTATATATGAATAAATGAAAAGAAATCCATGGGGAAAAATATTATAGAGAGATGTGTATTTTGTATGTGTGTATATGTATGTATGTATATATATGTGTGTGTGTGTGTGTGTGTGTGTATATATATATCTATATATATCTATAATAATTTTATTTTTCAAAAAAGATATATACAAATTTGTCATTGCATAGTACAAAATACACAAACAAATTGTAGTTTATCGTCTACCAGAAGTGTAAATCGTTGCATTGTAATCGAGTGCAGATAAATATGTAAAGCAAATAAATATAAAGTCCCTATGGAAGTGAAAAATGCGGTTAGTGTTTGTGTGTATGTATATACACAGTATCTCACAAAAGTGAGCGCACCCCTCACATTTCAGCAAGCATTATAGTGTATCTTCTCAAGGGACAATATTATAGAAATAAAACGTGTATATGTTTGAGTAGTCAATGTGCAGCTTCTATAAGCAGTACAGATTTACAGTCATGAAAATAACTCAACATGCAGTCATTATTGTATAAATAACTGGCAACAAATGTAAATACAGTAAAAGTACGAGCGTGGTGCGCGTCTCACACTCACAATCAGCCACTACCACATGAGTAAGTGTTAAATGATGTTTACATTAGGGTAATTTGCGGTGTATTTTTTTTGTTAAAATAGGCTACAAATACTTTTTAAGTGCAGAAATAAGCGATCGAATGAAATCTCGGAACGGATTAAATCACTTTTACATTAATTCTTATGGGGAAAATCAGTTTGATCATACGAGTAAATGAACCTACGAGCAATTTTTTACAAACAAATTATGCTCGTACAACCGGGTTTTACTGTACACCCTCAGTGAACATGTTAAAACTGTGTTTCATGTTGACGAACTGCCGTTCTGCCCAGTTTCTGAAGGAAGGGCATCATGTTCTGCTTCAGAATGTCTCATGTTGGAATCCATGTTTCCCTCAATGAACCACAGCTCCTCAGTACTAGCAGCACTCATGCAGCCCCAGACCATGATGCTACCACCACCATGCTTACTGTAGGCAAGACACAATCTTCTTGCTACTCCTCACCAGGGCATCGCCACACTTGCTGGACACCATCTGAGCCTATTAAGTTGTGCGGCGTAGGGTCTGAGCATGGACAAGCGGACATTCTGCTTTTTAACCCAGGGTTCATGACCTCCACTAGGGGTCGCTTAAGATTTTCGAGGGGTCATTAAGCGTGCTTTTGGGGTGGGTGGGTGGGTGGGTGGGTGTGTGTGTGTGTGTGTGTGTGTGTGTGTGTGTGTGTGTGTGTGTGTGTGTGTGTGTGTGTGTGTGTGTGTGTGTGTGTGTGTGTGTGTGTGTGTGTGTGTGTGTGTTTTCTTTTTTTTATTTAAATTATATTTTAAGTAACATATTTGTTTGATATTTACATTAACAGATTAAAATTTGCTGCTGTTTGTTTTTATTTGTTCAACAGATTTAGGAAAAATAAATCCTTATGAATAGTTTCAAGTTGCAGCTAATTGTTTGCATTCTACTGTTTTTGCCTTATTAAAAACATAGACAGCTGACACGCACAATAAATGACGGTGAATTAAAGGGGCATCGGGGTCTCCTGGGGGGGGGGGGGGGAAAGTTTGGTAACCACTGCTTTAAAGCAATGCTGCAGCACTCATGTTTTCAGCAGCAGCTTCTGATGGACCCTTGTGAGGTCTGTTTCGAGTGAAACCCCTCTTCGAAAACCTCTGTATGACCCCGGCCACTGTACTGTTACTCAGTTT
Organism: Silurus aristotelis; assembly: GCF_946808225.1. Lineage (NCBI taxonomy): Eukaryota > Metazoa > Chordata > Actinopteri > Siluriformes > Siluridae > Silurus > Silurus aristotelis. The sequence continues at coordinate 6,813,711 of NC_139585.1, read as the reverse complement.
CAGGGTGTTACTGATCATCTTATAGCCTCGGCCATCTTTGTGGTGAGAAACAATTCTAATTCTCAAAGTCTGAGTTCTTTGCCACAAGGTGCATGTTGACCATCCAGTGGTCAGTATGAGAGAATTTTGCTCAAAGCACCAACTTTGAACTGCTTCAATCCAAGATACACAAATTTGTATTGTTCTGTTGAGCAGACAGAAACATGAACATGATGAAGACATGTGACTTTGCATGGTTACACAACCTTCAGCTGTGATTTCTTAGGGTATACTCACTTTTTTTTGTTGCCAGTTTTTTTAGACAATAATGGCTTTAGGAGTTATTAGAATAGAATCAGTGCAACATTAGTAAGCCATTAATGTAAATGTACAGAAAGGTGTGATGTATTTTAAAGGACAAAGAATAAAACCTCACTGGAATTCAGTTTTATTTGTATATTTAACAACGGACATTGTTTCAGAGCATCTTTTACGTCATAGTGGTTAGAGAATTTCAGATGGTATGAGGAAGAACCCATGAGAGAAACCAGACTCTGAAGGAAACCCATGCTGATCTGGGTGGCACCGAACGTCCCTTTATTATTGTTTTATCATCGTTGAGATGAAACTGTTTAACGATGGTCACTTAAATGCGGAATTAGATTTACAGTCCAAATCCATGCTCGCAGTTCTTGATTTGAGTTCCTGCTCAGTAACATCATGGATCTTTCCGCAGTTCATGTGCAATTATATTCGGCTTCGGGGTCTGAGCACTCCATTTAGAGGGTAGGGTGACGGGAAAGATCAGGCTGATCCAAAAAGAATACATTGACAAACGCTACCTCGGGAGCATGTGTAATGAGGGAGAGCGAGAGAAGGAAAAAATGCTTTCCATTAATAGGAATATAAATGCTAGTCAATTACTTCAGAACGGAGCTTTGTAGAATAGAGAAATGGCATACAGGTTCAGGAGAATCCTCCAAGCCCAATGTTATTTAACCATGTTAATGGTCTTTCTAGGCTGTAAGTAGGTTTGCAAAAGGGGTGGAGAATTTTTAAGGAACTTTGTCCTTGGAATTTTTAATCTATTCCAAGTAAGAATCTTACCAGTAATTTATAGGGGTTGATCAGAAATGTATATAAACCGTATCATATCTAAACATTTTGTTTGGTGACATTGTGTACAGGTTTCAAAGAAATGAGTGCATGTAGTGTTTGTGGCCTCAATAACCCTGCAGTAAGTGTGCCGTGTGCACGTGAGTAATGAATGTGCAGGTGGAAATTCAACTGAAATTTCATTAAATCTGGTCGTTTTAACCGGAATATCCTTCAAGTTTATAAAAAAATTTTAAACTACATTTAACGTTTTGTGTTAGCGGCTAACCTAAAATTTTGTAAATTCTCAGTTTTACAGCAGTTACGTTGAGAGGGATTTACATGTGAAATATTTGTGGAAAATCCCTCTAGATGGAAACTGCTGTACCAGTGACACTGAATGCAATCCATTCAGCCATAACTCACTACTGACCCTGTTACGCATTGCTTTATTTTTTTCTCTTTATTAATTCAATTTTTTTTTTATATTTGTGTTTCAGCTGGTGTGTGTGTGTGAGTGCTTTCTTGGTGGTGCTGGCGATGGAGCCTCTGTGGCTGGATTCCTCTCTGCCTAAGAGGGAGGAAAGCCATCCCCAGCTTCCCCTGAGAGAGAGGCTGCTGGAGGCTTTAAGTCTAGGCAAATGTCGCCACTACTACATTTCCCATCAGCCCTTCAACCACAGTGAGAAGGCGGGGCAGTGCATTGAGAATATTCTCAGGGTGCGCTCCCCCTCCCTTCCTGGCTCTTTCTGCAGAACGAAAGATGAACAGACGGTGGGGGGAGGGAGTGAGAGCGATAGCGACCTGCTGTTCTTCTCTTTTGCCTCATCCTCCTCCTGCCTGCTTCGTTCACCGTCATCAGAAAGCGAGAGCGGTTCGCGGATCAGTCAGGGCCGCTCGCGCAAACAAAAGCGCATCCGCACACTTTGCAGCAGGCATGGCCTGAGCTCTCACAGCGCCATGGGCAACCAGGATGCGAAGCCGAAGCGCTCGGCCCCTGTGGGAGACGGAGAGAGCACGGTGGACGAGTGCAGCTATGCAGATTCCACAAAGAAAGGATTTCACACCAAGAAATCCCACGGCAAGCACGGCAAGGGTGGAGACGGAGGAGGGAAGAAGAAAGGCAAGTCAGAGTCTAAATCAGTCTTCAACATACGCAAGCGGAAAAATCTAGCCAAGGTTAAGGGCCTGCTCAGTGGCTCACGTGAAGATGCTCTGGACTCGCACCACGACGAGCTAGACACCAAAACGCCTGAGCTGTCAGCCGACGAGCTCGGACAATCCGACGCCGAAGACCAGAGACCCGTTCTCTCGGACAACAACAGCAGACGGGAGACACCGGATGCTCCGGAGAAGAAGGTCAGCTCCGGATCGGATACGGATATTTACAGCTTCCACTCTGCTGCCGAGCACGAGGACCTGCTGGCTGACATTCAGCAAGCCATCAGACTCCAGCAGCAGGGAAAAGAGTGGAAACAAAATGGCATCGCCGAGGCTGAAAATAAACATCGCTGCTTCACCAGGTCTGAGCCTTTCACTAAGCTGGAGATGCCACACTGTCAGGAGAATGGCTTGCACACAAGCGTCGAACTCGTTCAGAGTGATGCAGATGCAAAGAGAAATGCAGAGAAGGAGAGCGAGGGAGAGAAGGAGAAACAGGAGGAGAAGGTTGTTAATGGGAAGATCGGCGCTTCCGAAACATCCCTTTGTGCTGCCGTCACCGTAGCAACTGGGACAAAAGAGCAGGAGGCAGCGCGTGACATCCCTCCCTCCTTTGCTGAGGAGACAGTTGGAGGGGTGCTAAGTTTAGTCACCAAGACGAGCAGTGAGGCCAGCTTTCCAGACTTCTCAGCTTCTTTTGAGAGTGCAGTTGAGGCCACAGAAGAGGTGGAGGAAGATGGCAGCGTGGCTTTTCAGCTCCAAGAGGAGGACTCGAGTTCAGACACGAAACGCCCAGAAACCGGCGCGTCGTCTTCATCTCTGGAGTTAGAATGCATGGGCACTGAAGGGTTGACACCTGAGTTAACGGTAGAAGATAAGGAGGAAGCACCGATTGCAAGGAGGAGTAGTATATCTCTCCCACAGTGGCTTCAGCAGGAGAGTCCTGTAGCCACGCGGCACGTGAAGCAACACATCCCGACAGCCGGCAGTCCAGCAGTGAAACCCTACCCTCCCATTCACCCGTCATACATCAAAACCACCACTCGTCAGCTGAGCTCGCCCATTCCATCTCCTGTACCCTCACCCTCACAAAGCCCACACTGCCCACGCCGCTCCCACAAGGCTCCTTCCAATACAAACACCATCGCTGTCGCTCGGGCAGGACGGAGTCGCATCAAACAGCGGCAGCGTTCTTACAGCATCACCGGACCCATCAGTCGCTCCGCCGACTGGACCGAAGAGCTCCGTCCACTTCCTTCCAAAATCGGCTCAGAGGACTTCCTGGAGTATGGCGGCTCGGAAGGGACTCTACGAACAGGAGAGACGAAGCTCGAGGCTGGACGCAGGGCTTCAGCTGGACAAGCCTCCACTTGCAGCTTTCAGGATGTGTTCACAGGTAGGAGGGTGGTTCTTGTTCTATAAATAAGTCGTTATTCTCTATACCTAGCCCTTATGATTTGCTTTCAGAATAGTCATTTGGTCAGATCTGACTGAAATTTCTGAAAGATGTTGTGGGACCTTTTGTTGATTTTAGACTTGATATATGATACACAAGGTAAGATAAGAAAACTTTAATAATCCCAAAGGAAATTCTTTTCCCAGAGACTGCTTCAGAATACAAGAAAACATTTATATAGATGAAAAATAATTGAAATATTCTTTTATATACACATTCAAAAATACAAAAATAATGCAAGCAAACTAACATATTGCACAAAATATGACCTTTATGTGGCATTGTAAACCTTTAATTTTAACATTAATATTATTCATATGCTGTAGAATGATCTGATTATTAAAAGCTTTATTTACTGGGCAAGGGAAGACCTAGAGCTGGACTGAGGCATGTTTGGAAATTTTATTCTGAGCCTCTGATCATCACAAAGCAGCTAAATCAGCACGTTTCTCTCTGTAAGGAGGATGTTGGAAGACAGGTGTATAAATAGTTTAAGCGCATGAGTAAGCGAAAGTTTAATGCTGGAAAGAAGGACTGAAGAAAGACGGTACTGGAGAAATAAAGATCAACATGGTTTATTCTTTATTATATTCATATATGATCATGCGGTCTGGTTCACAGACATGTTTATTAAATAAACTAAATGGAAATTGTTTTATTAAAGTGAACATTTACATAACTTTATGTACTGCATTGGTTGAAGAGATGCATATCTATATACAAGTGTGATTATATTGTGCATATATACAGTGGTGAAAGTGATTTCTGATTTTTTTGCATGTTTGTCACACTTTAATGTTTCAGATCTAATCAGAACTAATTTAAATGTTAGTAAAAGATATCACAAGTGAACACAACATGCAGTTTTTAAATAAAGGTTTTTATTATTGAGGGAAAACTAAATCCAAAACTACATGGCCCTGTGTGAAAAAGTGTTTGCCCCTGAACCTAATAACTGGTTGGGCCACTCTTGGCAGCAACAACTGCAATCAAGCGTTTGCGATAACTTGCAGTGAGTCTGTTGCAGCACTGTGGGGGAACTTTGGTCACTCATCTATGCAGAATTGTTGTAATTCAGCCACATTGGAGGGTTTTCGATATATTGTGTGTGTATGTGTAAAATGTGTGCGAGAGTTTTTATCATCCGGCCCAATGCACATTCAAAATCCATAAATATTTTTTTCTTTTTAAAAAATAATTCATGGAAATCCATTTATAAACCCGTTTCAATTAATTTTCCTTTAACTAAAATTATGAATATAAATATGCAGTGTGGTTAAAAATAATAAAACGCACACCCACCCTTTATTCACACATGCGCATTTACTTGTGAAACAGCATGCTGTTTTTCTTACACACACACCCTATTGCTTTTTCCCCCCTCTCTAAAATCAATACTATTCTCTCGGTTATAGCTTTCTATCCTGACTGATGTCTATCAATAATTCATGCCACTTATAAAGCAGACAGCACCAATTCATCTTAACTTCGTGACCTCAGATGGTACTAATATGGTATTATTCCTTTATACTGGCCGAATGGTCAACATTGAATCACCTGATTTTGAAAATTTTAAACCTACAAGCCAATAACTCATTTGGAAATTTGTGTTCATGTAGTTGGATTGTTTGTTCTGTTTGACAGTAACACACGGTTTATCAGTGACATGCAGTGAGGTCAAGGACAGGTCAGGCACTGGGCAGACAGAGCCAGATTTACATGTACTGTATAAACCCAGAGGTAAATTCTCAACTTTTAAATTTGCATCAGGCTCCTGCATGCCCCCATGTGGCTGTGGTAACTGTTGTGTCTCATACTATTTTTATTGCATTTTTTTTTTCGGTTGCAAGAAGCTTAAATATCTTGTAAACAAATGTGTGAAATAAGCTACATAGGCTATGGAGAGTGATGATTAAGTCTATAAACAGTGGTATTCACAGGCACATGCTTATTCCACATTATACGTTTAAGTTTTAATGTACAATCTGGGGGGTGAGACAGAGCTCTAATCTTCTGCACTCTATTGTGAAATCACTGATTTGAAGAATTTAGCTATAATTTTTGGTAAAAAACAATTCTGACTGTACGTGCAAGAATTTTATAACCCCTAATTCTCAAATAATAGTTTGATTGCCATTATTGCCAGTTCATTATATTTATATATGTATTCATATTTTTCTGGAACAAATTCAAGAAAAAATGTAAACACGATAAACAATTGGATTATTTTGCTTTTTTTTATGTTTAAAGATGTGCGAAAGAGCTTTGCAATGGAGCACTTGACCTTCACAAGACAAACAGAGACAAATGTTAATTTCAAAGCTAAAAAAAATTGTCTGGAAATTAAGGAAATAAATTTATTTGCAGGTAATGAAAGCACGTATTATAGACTGTCAGCCAGATCAGATGATTTACATTTTTTTTCATTAATATCAAATTGAGCCTTAAGATTCCTAAAAACCCAAATCTGTACAAAGTTCTCTGCTTTCTGTTTGGCTCATTATCCATCTGACACATCCTCTTTTTCTTTCTCCACACCTCTGTCCTTTATCATAAAAGAGCCACATTTATACTTTACCATGTGAGGGACCGAATCAGGGTTTGGGTGGCAGGGTGGGGTGGCAGGCTGAGAGTGTGAGCCAATCAATCACATCTGTGGTCTATTAATCACAATCGATGCTGATCAGGTCATGCGTCATTGTGTTCAGAATTGGAACGAGTGCTGCCTGATTGCTCGTGGTTTATCTTCTGCTGCTGATGATGTCCTACTGATCGCTGAAATGGTGCTGTGTGTGTTAGTCATAACCTGACAGGGAAATCATTGCTCAAAATGTAAGCTTCGCTCTGTCTCTCTGTGTTGGTTTTATTTTGCTGTCACTGTGGAGGCGTGATGTAACCGCCCTCCTCAGCCTTGTTATTTTCTTTCATGCCTGTCAGTCTGTTTTAGGCCTCGTGATCCTGTAAAAATTCTTCTCTCGCACCCTGAATAAAACCTGTAATGTAAAATGATTTCCATACCGGCTTCATGACGAACAAAACGATAGTAGAACAGTAGTATTTATAACACCAGGCTGTATTGTTTATCCATCAGTCCATTTTCATTGTATTAGTCGGTTTCTTTTTCCCCTCTTACCCTGTCGCTGTCTGTTATTGCCTTTTTCGCGTTCTCTCTCAATCCCATCCTTCTCTCTTTCCCTGTCTCTGTTCCTCCACTGTATTTTTCTCTGCCTCCATTTTTTTTTCCTGTCTAATCCTTTTTCTTTCTCTCTCTCTCTCTCGTTCTTATTTTTCTCACAATTTGCTTTTGTCTTTATCTGTCTCTGCTTTTGTTTTTTGTTTTTTTCTTTCTGGGTCTGTCACTGCCTTTCTTTTATTTCTTGTCTTTCTCTCTGTTTATTTCGTCCTCCATCACTGCTTTTCTGTCTCTTTAACAGTCTCTCACCATATCTGTCATCTTCTGTCTGGGTGGGTAGTGAACATCAAATGTTCACCACACCAATCTGCCACTTCTAGGGCCCCTGAGCATGTCCCCTAACCTGAAGTTGCTCTGTTGTAGGAATGAGAGAAAATGTAAGTTGCTCTGGATGTGGGCGTCTGCTGACACATTTTAGAAATCGATTTTTATATAGTTCTTACATAGTGTATTGCAGTTATTTAATTTTCTTAGTCTTTATGTTCAGTAAACAGAGTGCTGCAATCAGGGTGTTGGGCCCTATGCAGTGCACTGAAACATGATTAGTTTAATAATAATGTTCAACTTCTTTACTTCTGCTTCTGAAGGGGCACAACGGAAAAGCATACACAATAGACTCTCTTTTTTTAGTTTGTAAACGTTGTTAAATTGTTTATGGCTGAAGCTTTGGCTTACCTTAGGTTGAGTGGCCTGATATTTACACCAATCTGATGGAGAAACCAAGTACGTGATCGTTTCTGTCAAGTCTGTTCGTTTAGCGTTTAAATACAGCTGCGGCAGCAGGTATGCGATAAAATTTCTAATTGGAGCCGGTACTTCGTTGATTCTGACACGAAACATGTTGGCAGTTGTTTTTTTATTAATTCAAGAAGATTACTGCACAGTTTCAGCAAACATAATGCATATCCAAATGTAACATAACCAAAAAAATACGGATAGAATATCCTGGAAATCTATCCAAAATGCAGATAATTTAAAAAGCATATCGGGGATGTGATTTTGCAAAGAATTTTTCCCTAAAAATGTAAAAAGAATTTAAGGAGAATCTCTTGCATAATAATGTCTTCAGTTTTCCTATAGTTTTGCCTCTAGCTAGCGCCGTGAGGTAACGGTGACGTCGGCATTAAAAGGGTTTAAATCGTCCAGAGATCGTGTGTTTGTGTTTTCCAGAGAGAAATGTAATTTTGCTGCACAGATTAGAAAACGTTTAAGATCAAAAGTGGAGCACTGGATTTTAAAACAAACAAACAAACAAAAACCCTTGAATGACAAAAGAAGCAGTATTTACAGTATGAGATATGATGGAAACTTGTGAAAAAGACCTCAATCAAGCAAGATTTTCAGCATTCTGTTTCTGATTTTCATTTTCAGAGCATTTTATTGCCAAAGGGTCCATCAAAGAATGAAGAGAAAAGCATAAAAAAATAGCAAAATGCTGATAACGGTGAATAAATCAAATTAGGAGCTATAATGAAATTGCAAGGTGCCATCGTAGATCAAACATGTAATATAGAAATGATATACATTTATAATAAGAGTAAATTAAACAATGGTAAATAAATGTGTCGATCTGTTCTGTAGACTTTGCGTTGATCTTGAAGTACTCATGGAGTGTTCAGCACTTCTTTTTACGGCTGTAAGGATCGCTTAATTGAGTGTGGTGATTAGTTTATAGCCGGGGTGTGTGTGTGTGAGAGGAAGAGGGAGGGTGAACCTGGAGGGTTTTGGAAGTGCAGCATCTTTGAATGGGGTGAAAATCAGAAATGCATGAACGAGCTGTGGACAGAAATGACAGTGTTTAGGATGATCAGAGAAAGCCGGAGAGTTTCCCAGAGTGTGTGAGAATGGTGTGCTGCAGTGTGTCATTCAGACAATTCACCCTCAGTGAGAAAACTCCAGCAAACCTGCAGTTACAGTAGGAATGGTTCAGAAAGCAAACACTGCTCGAATATTTATGCTTTTATTATTTATTAGATTTTTTTCGTAACTTGGTGTTTGTGGTTTAGAGATCTGAGCTTTTAACTGGGCTTTCTGTCATGGGCTACATTCAACACTGTGTTTGAGCACAATAATAATAGTCCTTCTTTATTATCTGATTTCTGCCGTTACAAGCATTCAGTGGTGTCTTCTGCTCTGTATCCTTTTTCTTCTTTCGGCTGCTCCCATTAGGGGTCGCCACAGCGGATCATCAGTCTCCATACCACCCTGTCCTCTACATCTGCCTCTTTCACACCAACTACCTGCATGTCTTCCCTCACCACATCCATGAACCTCCTCCTTGGCCTTCCTCTTTTCCTCCTACCTGGTGGCTCCATCCTCAGCATTCTTCTGCCAATATAATTCATGTCCCTCCTCTGCACATGTCCAAACCATCTCAATCTCGCCTCCCTCACCTTGTCAAGTCAATTCATGTTTATTTGTATAGCGCTTTTCACAACAGACATTGTCTCAAAGCAGCTTTACAGAAAACAACAGTGAAGGTGAATGGTGTGCGTTTGTCCCTGATGAGCAAGCCGTGGCGACAGTGGCAAGGAAAAACTCCCTTAGATGATATGAGGAAGAAACCTTGAGAGGAACCAGACTCAAAGGGGAACCCATCCTCATATGGGTGACATCAAAAGTTTGGTCATAAATCTTTCAACAATACAGAACAATTTGTGATCATCATAGATCCAGCATCAGCTTCTCCATGCCAGGGCCTTTAAACACTCGGCATCTACTTCTCCATGATCATCCATAGGTCCATTATCTTCACGAGGTGGGACGTGACTGGAGCTGGCCAAACCTCAGGTTGCCTCGGGATGGGGAGAGAAAGAGAAGCAGTGGAGAGGAATTAGCGTAACTGCTGTTCATCACTCCCAACGAAAACCTCCACATCTTCAGCTCTGCTACCTCCAGCTCCACCTCCTGTCTTCTACTCAATGCCACTGTCTCTAATCCATACAACATCGCAGGTCTCACCACAGTCCTATAAACTTTCCCTTTCATTCTTGCAGATACTCTTCTATCACAAATCACTCCTGTTACTCTTCTCCACCCTCTCCACCCTGCCTGCACTCTTTTCTTTACTTCTCTAACACACTCTCTATTACTTTGCACTGTTGACCCCAGGTACCTGAACTCCTCCACCTTCTCCAGCTCTTCTCCCTGCAACCGCACCACTCCACTGCCCTCCCTCTCATTCACACACACACGTACTCTGTCTTACTCCTACTGACTTTCATTCCCCTTCTCTCCAGCGCATATCTCCACCTCTCCAGGCTCTTCTCAACCTGCTCACTACTCTCACCCCAAATCACAATATCATCTGCAAACATCATAGTCCAGGGAGACTCCTGTCTGACCTCGTCTGTCAACCTGTCCATCACCACTGCAAACAGGAAATGGCTCAGGGCCGATCCTTGATGTAGTCCAACCCTCACCCTGAACCAGTCTGTTGTTCCTACTGCACACTTCACTGCTGTCACACTGTCCTCATACATGTCCTGCACCACCCTCACATACTTCTCTGACACACCTGACTTCCTCATACAATACCACAACTCCTCTCTTGGCACCCTGTCGTACGCTTTCTCTAAATCCACAAATACACAATGCAACTCCTTCTGTCCTTCTCTATACTTCTCCATCAAAATCCTCAAAGCAAATAAGGCATCTGTGGTGTGCTTCCTCTGCATAAAACCATACTGTTGCTCACAGATGGTCACCTCTTCTCAGCCTGACTTCCACTACTCTTTCCCATAACTTCATGGTGTGACTGATCAACTTAATTCCCCTGTAGTTACTGCAGGTCTGCACATCTCCCTTATGCTTAAAGATCGGTACCAGCACACTCCTTCTCCATTCCTCAGGCATCCTCCCACCTTCCAGAATCTTGTTCAACAATCTGGCTAAAAACTCCACTGCCATCTCTCCTAAACATCTCCACGCTTCTACTGGTATGTCATCTGGTCCAACCGACTTTCAACTCTTCATCCTCTTAATCGCTGCTCTCACTTCCTCCTTACTAATCCGATCTACATCCTGCTTTACCAACTCCACATCATCCAACCTTCTCTCTCTCTGATTTTCCTCATTCATCAGCTGCTCAAAATACTCCCTCCACCTTCTCAACACACTCTCCTCACTAGTCAACACATTTCCCTCTCCATCCTTTATTGCTCTAACTTGCAGTACATCCTTCCCAGCTCGGTCCCTTTGCTTGACCAATCAGTATAAATCCTTTTCTCCTTCCTTAGTGTCCAACCTCTTATACAGCTCCTCATATGCCTTTTCCTTGGCTTTCGCCACATCCCTCTTTATCTGCTGCCGCATCTCCTTGTACTCCTGCCTACTTTTCTCATCACTCTGTCTATCCCACTTCTGTTTTGCCAACCTCTTTCCCCTAATGCTCTCCTGCACTTCCTCATTCCACCACCACATCTCCTTGTCTTGCTTTCTATTTCCAGATGTCACACCAAGTACTTTTCTAGCTGCCTCCCTTATCACTCCTGCAGTAGTTGCCCAATCATCCAACACCTCTTCACCACCACCAAGCCTCTGTCTGACCTCTTCCCTGAACCTCACACTACACTCTTCCTCCTTCAGTTTCCACCATCTTATTCTTCTTTCATTCCTCACTCTCTTCTTCTTCTTCGCCTCCAAAACCATCCTACAGACCACCATCCGATGCTGTCTAGCTACACTGTCCCCTGCCAACACCTTACAGTCTCCTTCAGGTTGCATCTCCTACACAGAAGATAATCCACCTGTGTGCACCTTCCTCCACTCTTATACGTCACCCTATGATCCTCCTTCATCTTAAAATAAGTGTTCACCACTGCCATTTCCATCCTTTTTAGCAAAATCTACCACCATCTGCCCTTCCACATTCCTCTCCTTAAAACCATACCTACCCATCACCTCCTCATCACCTCTGTTCCCTTCACCTACATGCCCATTAAAGTCTGCCCCAATCACCAATCGTTCTTTTCTAGGTACACCATCTACCACTTCATCTAATTCACGCCAGAATCTTTCCTTCTCCTCCATCTCACAGCCAACTTGTGGAGCATAGGCACTGATGACATTTATCATCATCCCTTCAACTTCCACCTTCATGATCATCACCCTATCAGAAACTCTCTTCACCTCCACTACACTCTTACTGTACTCTTCCTTCAGAATCACCCCTACACCATTTCTCTTTCCATCCACACCATGATAACAGTTTAAACCCCACCTCCAATGTTCCTGGCCTTACTCCCTTTCCACTTGGTCTCCTGAACACACAGCATATCTACCTTTCTCCTCTCCATCATATCAGCTACCTCTCTCCCTTTACCCGTCATAGTACCAACATTTAAAGTACCAACCCTAACCTCTACTCTCCTACACTGCTCCTTTCCCCGCCGTCTCTGTAGACGTTTTCCTCCTCTCCTTCTCCTTCTGCCAACAGTAGCCCAATTTCCAACGGTACCCTGTCGGCTAACGATATCTGTGGCGGTCGTTGTTAACCCGGGCCTCGACCGATCCGGTATAAAATTCTCATTTGTGATACGCATTTTTGATTTGGCACGTTTTACGCTGGATGCCCTTCCTAACGCAACCCTCCCCATTTACCCGGGCTTGGGACCGGCACTAAGAGTTCACTGGCTTGTGCATCCATAATGGCTGGGTTGTCTTCTGCTCTGTATCCAAATAGATTATAATTCAGCTCTGTTTGGTTTTATTGGTTGTAACACTTTATTTTTATTGGAAAGCTCCAATTTGCTAATAGTGTTGGATTAGGTCAGATGTAATCTGATCCTTGATCTGGAATTGTATGTCTTTTTTTTTTTTTTTTTTTTTTTATAATTATTTATTTTATTTAATCATGAAAGTATATCACATCTACTAAATGCATATAATGAAAGTTTTTTTTTTAAATATGCATTGTGATCGAAATGCCTACTTGTATCACATGCATCCTTTTTATTTATTTTTTAAATCAATGCATCACATTAACTTTTATTGCTATGCACTATGTGACTCTTGCCACCCCCAGTATTTACTGAGACACTAGGCTCACATACAAGTGGATCTAAAGACACGTCCTGCTAAGATCTTTGAGCAGTTCGACTCGATCGTGTTCTCCTGTCACTTAACCTGTTTCTTCTTCTTTCTAGGACGTACTCTGTTGGAGAGGTTTTTCCAGCAGCAGGAGAAGTCAGTGTGTGAAGATGAGGCGGAGAAGCTGTGCTCTCGGATCCTGGCTATGGGGCTCCTCCTGCCCTTCGGTGACTGTTTCGGAGAGCAGTTTGGAGGCAGCACTACCCACGTCACTCCACAGTTCAGCGTGAGTCTCTAATCATACTTAGTGGGCGGTTATATACTGTAGCATGCTAATCAGATCTGTGTTGACCATTTTTGAGAATAAGTAATGATTCAGCCTGAACATAATTGTTCTCATGCCAAGTGGTGCTGGTTACCTCAAGATGTTTGCGTTTGACCTTTGATAATTCTGCAGGTTTTGAGTTTGAGCTACTAGGGTAAAAAACACACGGTTTTCTCAAAGTGAGCTAGCCCAGCTGATTGAGTCAGTTTTGTGAAGAAGCGGATATCTGTAGGTTAATTGGTCAAAAATACAGGGTGACTGAGGGAAAGGGGATATTTTGGATTTCGAAGTTTGACCACCCTGGTCGTCGGCAATTGTTTGGAACCAGTGTGACCTTCTTTAGAACCTCTCGCTATTATTTAGAGTGGTGATAGTGTGGATTCTGCGCTAATGGATTTTTAGCACCACTACCAGTTAGGAGGAGGTGATTAGAGGGTATTTTACTATTAACGATACTGTAGCTAGACGGATCGTATTTGCCGATAACCGATTAGTTTTTAAAATGGATACTGTATAAAAAGCACTCCTTGTTAAAATAATACTGCATTTTATAACCAAATTAAAAAATACTGAATAATGAAAATGTGCTAAATAAATGAAATATGAATATACTGCAATATAAATAAAATTAGATAACAGCTCAACACAGCAATGATGCGTGCTGTGGAATGTAGCGGAGAGGTGCTCCTCACCAGTGGCAGACTTAGGCATGGGCGGCATCTTGTAAGGGGCATCATAGGGCGTCAAGACCCAGACACGTTTTTTTTTTTATTATTATTTATTTATTTATTTTATTTAAACTGTTTATTTGTAAGGTCACATCAATTATACCATGATTGTAGGTATTGTATTAATTGTAGCATTTAATAATTTGCTTATTTGGGATTTGGGTCATGTTGTGGTTCACCCTGAGCACCATTTTAGCTAAAAGTGCCACTGCTCCTCACGATGGAAACTACTGAAATTTATTTAATACTCTGTACAAAAGCCTTTGACTGCTCAAAGATGCCTACTGTATAGAGAAACTATTTGCATGCATTGCTCAGGTGTGGTTTTTGCCCATTCTTCCACATGAACCTTCTTCAAAATCTTGATTGTTCCATGGACCCCTTTTTATAAACTCTGATCTTTAGTTCTATCTATAGATTTTTAATAGGCTTCAAGTCGGGTGATTGCCTGGGCCATTTTAGCAGCTTTCTCTGAAACCAGTTGAGTGTTCTTGGCTGTGTGTTTGGGATTATTTTCTTGCTGAAATGTCCAACCTCCTTTCATTGTCATCATTTTGGTAGATGACAAGATGTTTATCAAGAATCTCAGTAAATTTTTCCATTCATACTTCCGTTAATTATATGAAGTTTGCCAGTACTGTATGCTAAACAAACGGCCCCACACCATGATGTTCCCACCTCCAAACTTCACTGTTGATATGGTGTGTTTGGGGTGATGTGCAGGGTCAGTTGTCCTCCAAACATGGTGTGTATTATGGCATCCAAAGAGTAAAATTATGGTCTCATTTGACCAGACTTTATTCTCCAAATAATTCACGGGCTTGTCCAAATGTTGTGCTTCAAACTTTAAATGAGCTTTGTCGTTTTTTTTTTTTAAACAATTGTACCTGCTAATTCCAGGTCTTACCGAAGCTCTCAAGTGGTCCTTGGCTCCTGGACAACTCTTCTGATATACTTTTCACTCATTTGTCAGAAATCTTTTGAGGAGCACCTGGTTATGGCCGGTTTATGGTAAAATTATGTTCTTTCCTCTTCTGGATTATGGCCCTAATAGTGCTCACTAGAACATTTTTAGATGTTTTGATATCCTTCTGTAACCAATGCCATCAGTATGTTTTGCAACAAGCTTGCGAAGGTCTTGAGAGAGCTCCGTGCTCTATTTCTTGTGTGACTCCTTAGTAATGGGACACCTTTATATAGGCCATTAACACCAGGCAGGACTGCTTTCTAATTACTGATTGATTTCAGCTGGTGTCTTGGCTTTTCATGCCCTTTCACCTCCCTTCCTTCATGTGTTTAATACTTTCCCCATGTGTCATTTCACATTATTATACAACTTTATTTATAGACATGTACAGTTTGATATCTTTGTATGTGTGGATTGCATGGGTTGTTACCAACATCTGGTAAAGATTTAATCTCAATAGCACCTTTAGAAATATATTTACTAAAAAAATTGTGACGTGTTCAATATTTTACAGATTGTGTGTGCATATATATGCATGTGTGTTTTTATTAAATTTTTGATCAAGGGAACAAAATGAACAAAAAGATCAAAGATTTGTTCTTTTTGATGAAGAACCAAGTCACTTAAATGATCTGATCTTCCTCTCACTGTTCTACGAGGTGTGGCCCAAAGTTTTTTATTATTTTGAGGTTGTTTATATGCTCATGGTCGTGAGGTTGATTTTAATAGTGAGTTAATGAATTGGTGACGTCACTGTGTTCTGGTTTAAACACACAGAAGTACTGTAATTTTTGGTTAGTTATTTATTTACACACCACATGTGTGGATAGTGGGGTCTGGGATTTTTGCCTGCACTTTCTGTACTTGTTCATGTTCCCTACGTTAGTTTCATAGCTTTGAACAGAAGCAACCTTGAGGTGTGTGTGTGTGTGTGTGAGTGAGAGAGGTGCAGTGTCAGTGCTGCAATGGCTTGCTCATTCGCATTTTGTGTTTTTATGTGAATAAGCAAAAAAAATAAAAAAGTGCAGATTAAATTATTTAGTTGAACACACTCGTGACCACTGGCTGAGATCATCACCTGTCTTAGAAGCCAAGCTGCAGAAAAGGCTGGTCTCAGGATGTGTTCAGAGCCCCTGCCTCATCTCCCTGTCATCTATTAGTTCACCCATTGTTTCTTCTTTTTTCTTGTGCCCCTGAGTAATTTGATTCTACTGCAGGATTCATTCTCTCTCTCTCTTCCCTTCCCCTTTTTTCTTCCTTTATTTCCTCCTTTCACTCTCTCACACACCCACACCCAGCTCTGGTGTTTTTTTACTGTTCAGTGGTTTAAACTCCTTTGTACCTGTCTGATTTTTATTTTTTATTTTTTGTTGAACCACAGAATTTAAAATGCGCTGATTGTTTCATGTGGAAATCTCCGCTCTGTTACTATGTACAGAAGGCCGGATGCTGCCACACGCAGTGTGTGGGAAGATGCAGAATGCAGGAAATGTTATTTTTAATACGGAATTGTAACGATGGCATGGGACAACTGGCATCTTCTGAGCCAGGACTAAGCTGTGTGTGGTTTCAATGCAAGGGCATGTGAATTTTCAGCAGATACGTCATATTTACTCTGTTGCTCTGCATGTAAGAGAATGAATAAGCTACCACGTCACCCGTTGTTGCTGTTCCTGCACAGCTGACAGCTTGTGCTGCGGGACGATGGTGCACCACCTCTGCCATCTACTGTGGATACGGCATTACTGCGCCCGGACGCACACCTACTGCATTGCTGCTCCACACTCGGCCCTTGGTGATAAACAGCAGTGTTTCCGAGAACATGGCTGGTGCTGCAGGGAGCCGTGTAATGGACTTGGTTCAGGACACGCTTTGCAAAGTATTGGATTTTGTGCGCGAGTCACTGCTCGTCGCCATTTCTGCTCACGGGGAGGAGAACGAGCAGCGTCTCGACGTGGCCTGGCTCCAACTCAAACGCACCATCTGCAGGACGTGCAGTCTGCTCCAACATCCGCAGGTTGGGAATGAAGAGTCGCAGCTGCTTTACCACATCCTTTAATTGTGCTGGAAATGATCATTTATTAAAGCAGGAACGATTTCTTTATTTTTTTTTTTCATGAAATTAATTAGATCAACTCCAATCAAGGAACAAATGTACCTTTTTTTTTTTTTTTTTTTCTTCAATATTTATTTGAAGGCACAGGAACATACTTGAATTGTAATAAGCTGTCCAGCATACTGCAAGTCCACTAAAACTTCCTAAATATTTGGTTAGATGAGCTGATTTTCAAAATGGATTTTTATGGCATACTATTAACATACTTCAGCATAAACTATTTAAAAACTACTTTCCAGCAACCACCTGTTGCTGAGTGGGAGCTCAGTAGATTCAAGGCCCAGTATCGCCAAGCTCCCACTTTTGTTCCCTTGAGCGAGACCCTTAACCCTCTGTGCTCCAGGCGGGAGAAGGTAGGCCACTAATATTAGTCTGAATATACACCTGTTTCTAGGGGGCGCTGTCGTCCGCCGCAAGTTGCAGTTTGTTTTTCAGGGGGAAAATGTTAAAATAGGATTACAAATCTTAGAAACAATGTGCTGATCTTGGTTGCACTTATAACCAGACGAAGCTTCATTTGTGCCTTAAGGGATTAGGGTTTATTTCAGCAGGGGCATTTTAGGTGTAATTAATGCACATGGAGACCCACCTGTGTTTTGGGTAAATAAATGTAACCTAACGTATCGCAACCAGTGTATTGTGATGCGTATCGTATCACCAGATTCTTCCAGATACAGTCCTAATGCTAGTTAGTATTCCATTGCTTTTAGATAAGTAAAATAGTGTGTTTAAAGCTGTAGGTTTGATCAGATAATGAATGTTATGACATTGAGTGAGTATCATGCAGTTCTTCCCTGACTGGTTGGGTTTCTGTACAGATTATAAGATGATCATCAGGCTGGTTGACATGGCTGATTTTACTCCTCTCATTCATTCTCTTGATGCTTTTTCGCTTGCGTTCATTTGCACAAATAATAAATGATAGCGGTCACTAATGGATACTTGTGGATGAGTGTGTTTGGAAAATCTTTCCTCAGCCTCAGGGTGCAGCTGAGTGGAGCATCTGGCCTTTTCTTTCTCTTTCATCCTTTTAGTTTTGTCATACCGACACTCTCCGTTTGGTGTTTTTTTTTTTTTTTTTTCTCTCCCCTCGTTTGTTCCTTCGTGATTGTAGTTTCTCTTCTACTCTTAAGCTGACGTCACTCACCGATGCTGTGAAACTTTCGAAATGCTTCGTTATAAATGCGGGTGTAACGCTGCACAAAATTCATGGTTTGGTACGAACCTCAGTTTGGAAGTCACGGTTCTGTTCAATTTCTGTATAGTTAGGAGGAGGAAACACAAAACATAAAATTGCTTGTCGTTTTTTTTTTTTTTTAAACAACGTAGTTTCTTACATTTGTGAACATCAACAGTTTACATTTTGAAAACAATTTTAAATAAAATGCCTGCTTGGTTAAATAGTATATTCAATATTTTATAAAAAAAAATTTAAAATATATAATTACATTTCATTCATTTTATTATATTGATTAACTCAAGTAATCAATTAAATTTGCTTAAATTTAATAATAAATATAGAATTTTAAATGAAAAGAAAATAAATAATAGTTTACATTTGTTAAGACCCCATTTGGGTAATACAGATGTGTGTTTGTGTTGGATTTAATGTTTCAAATTCCCTGGAATTGTCAGGATTTTTCTCCTTAAAATTAAAATTAAAATTATGGATGGAAAAAAGGTCTAAACCCTCAGCAGCTCAATTCAGGAAAAAATAGAAAAGAAGTAGGGGAACACCTACAAAAGATTAAGGTGTGTATGCGACACTATCTATAGTGTGGGTTTGATGAAATGGGCTAATACTGTAACTGTATATCACTTGGGTTATGCTGTGTTGCCTGCTAATTATAGACAATTGTAGAGCTCAGAAATGTGTCCCAATGTGTTGAGTGCTCTGAGAATGTTTTACTCATCCAGTGACTGAAGCTGAAGCAGAGAGGAGATTTTCAAAGCTGAAACTAAACAGGGGAGGTGTTGGGTCATGGTGTGTTTCATCCAGGGCCTCATTTAAGTGAGACCCACCATTGCTGGTATCTACTTATCACCAACATACAGTTCATTGTCAGTTCAACATCAAGCAGAAAATTTAAAGAATTAATGATGTAAGAAACTCTTGCCAGTTAATTAAGCAAAGAGACTTATGATCAAAATTTTAAAAGGAAAATTATAAACATAATAAATTATAGTACATTGGATACTTGAGTAAATCTGAAGGCAAATATTTATGTACTTTTTCCCAAGTAAATGTTTAAAGGGAGCATTTTTTTTCTTATGAATTATTTTACCTGCTGTATCTCTACTTTAACACAACTACATGTTTCGTGTACTTTGTCCAACACTGATATTGCGGAGCAGGAAAAAATAAACATTTCTTTTTATATCTTAATCATTCACAAAAACTCTCTGTGAAGGAGTCCCAACTATCATTGAGTTTTAATAAGATTTTTAAAGGGAAAGTTTATAGGACTGTGGTGAGACCTGTGATGTTGTATTGCAGTGGTCCCCAACCCCGGGGCCGCAGACTGGCACTGGTCTGCGGGTCAATTGGTACCGGGCCGCACAGAAAGAATACATAATTTACATTATTTCTGTTTTATTTATTATCTGATTCTGAACAATGTTTTATTTTGGAAAATGACCAGATTCCCTCCGTCACATCGGTCTATGACTCACTCTTGATGCATGTCAAGATGCCTTGGTCATGTCTTACCTCCATCTGCTACCTTCTTGAAGGGGCTCCGGCCTCTACATAATACATTACCGCTAAATTCAAACCCCCAAGCGAGCAAAATAAACAAAAAACACCACAGTGGATTCATGTTTATTTAGAAATATTTAGAAAATACCAGTTTTTATGTCGTATCATTTTATTTTGTTGCATTTATCCGCCACACCTTAAAGGCTGGTCCGTGAAAATATTGTCCAACGTTAAACCGGTCCATGGCACAAAACAGTTTGGGGACTGCTGTTGTATGGTTTGGAGACAGTGGCACCTCCAGCTCTGCCTCCTGTCTTTTTGTTAGAGTTGAAGATGCGATGTTCAATAGGACTGACGAGTACGGACAGAATTAGAAGAGTTTATTAGAGGGACGGCGCATGTAGGACGTTTTGAAAACAAGGTGAGGGAGGTGAGATTGAGATGGTTTGGACATGTGCAGAGGAGGGACACTGGGTATATCAGTAGAAAAATGCTCAGTATGGAGCTACCAGGAAGGAGTAAAAGAGGAAGACCATGGAGGAGGTTTATGATGTGGTGAGAGACATTCAGGTGATTTGGTTTGAAAGAGACAAAGGCTGAGGGCAGGGTGGTATGGAGACTGATGATCTAGGGTTAACCTAGAACAATATTACAGTATAATGGTTGTGACACAAGGAACTAGTTTTTTTCAATAACCTAAAGCAGCTGTCCAAATTTTGGAAACACTTAATATTTGATCATTTTATGAAATGAGAAATTCATGTTTATATGCAAAAACACAAGAATTAGACAGTGACTGTCTGGAAGACATTTCTCTGGACAGGTTAGTCTAAATTTGAAGTTTTTGACTCTAATAGAAGCGCATTTGTAAGAGAGTACAGGAGAGATGATGTCAGCAGACTGCCTCACACCAATACTCCAACATGGAGGTGGAAGCTTAATGATTTGGGGTGGTTTTGTGATTCACATTTTGTCCTCAAAAAAAATGGACAAGTGTAAGGATTTGAGCACGTTTGAAAAATTGTGACGTCTAGACGACTGGGTCAGAGCCACTTTTAAAAACTGCAGCTCTTGTGGGATGTTCCTGTGTGCAGTGTTCATTATCTATCAAAAGTGCTCCAAGAAAGGAACAGTGGTGAACCAGCGACAGGGTTCTTGGTGGCCAAAGCTCATTGATGCATGTGTGCATGTGGGGAGCAAAGGCTGGCCCGTGTGGTCTGATCCAACAGACGAGCTCCTGTAGCTCAAATTTTTGTTTTGGCAGCAAAACCCAGGACCAACACAATATAAGGCAGCTGGTCATATTACTGTTCGGATGTCAATGATTTTGCAATTCTCTCTTATCTGACGGCTTCACCCTGTCTTTCTTTGTGTAGCAAGATCAGCTGTACACCTGGGCCCCCGTGAGTCAGCCCCCCCTGTCACTGGAGCACTTTGAGGGCAGTTTACCGGGACACATCAAGTCCTTTTGGCCTCCACCTCGACTCGATACCGACGAGAGACCAGGACTCAAGTACACTGAAGCAGGTACATGTGTAAACAAGCACTCACCTCCTATGTTCCTATGTCTCACAGATGCATTATGGAATTTCAGGCATATACAGGGAATGTGGAACAAAACAATATATGCTTCTTCCTTATCCACTTGTATGATGAATCTCCCTTTCCCTCCCCATGCTGGTTATCTTCTCTAATGTGCTGTCACTTTTTTTTTCCTCTTTTATTTATTTATGCAGTCTGATTTATTAAGTCTTATTGAACTGCCCTGTCACCTTACCATCTTGTCTTTTGAGTCCTTGTCTGCTTTTCTCTGTCTCCCCCCCCCCCCCACCCCCCTCTCTGTCACTTTGAATATTTTTCTGTCCATATCTCTCGTTCTCTTTCTGCCTGTCTTGTCTTTTGTCTTACACTCTCCTGTCTCAGTCTCTTTCCTATGTCTAATTGTCTTTCCCAGCCTCTGTTTCACTCCATCTTCCTCAGTCTGTCTCTCTTACTGTCCCACTCTTTCATTGCCTCTGTCTCTCCCTCTGTCTCTCAATCTCTCCTGTGCTCTTCCTGTCTCTTGGTCTCTTCCTTTGTCTCAGCCTCTCTCCCTCTGTCACTCAATCTCTTCCTGCCTCTACTCTCTTCCTTTGTCCCAGTGTGTCAACTTTCTCAAACTCATTCCCTTTGTTGCTTAATCTTTCCTTCTCTCTTCCTGTCTCTAAGCTTGATTGTCATACTCTCTCTGTCTTTTGGTTATTCTCCATTCTGTCTTCATCCCCCACCTGCATGTTAAAGACTTTTGTTAGCACTTACATATTTATGCAGCATGGAAGAGAACACGAAGGTGAGAGGAAATAAAAATAGTCGTGCTTAAATATGCAAAGACACATTTTTGTGTAAATGTGCTGGGAGCCGTTTGAGCAGAAGCAGCGCTCTGACTGTAGCTGTTGCAGCTATGAAAAAGGAATTTTTTTTTGTTTGTTTATTTTTAGGGTAGATTTAAAAGTCTAAACTGTATTTTCTTCCTTACTTTGCATTTAAACCAATAGAGGATGATGAAGGTAAGTAACTTTTCCTGGAAAAAAATAAATCACTTATGTTCTTGTTTCTGTTCCTGGCTTACAGTGGAAAGCACTCGGTGCTGACACTTCATTCTTCACTTATTGTTTTGTTTTTGTTTTATTTGACTATGGGGTTTACATCGGTGTTTGACTTGCAATTGGAAATGAGTCCGAAAACAATGACAGAACTGCCTCTTTGTTCTGTCTCGTTATTACTTTGAAGTGTTCAGAACATAAAGAAGGACTGGTTTATTAATGCGTAAATACAAATCTAACAGTATGTGGTGTTTTTTTTTTTTTTTTTTTTTTTTTTTTTTTTTTTAAATAGTCCTACTAACACTCCATTCCATTGATCCTCTTGGTCTCTGAGTGTCATCAGGCTGTCACGTGTAACGGAGCAAAATTACATTTGAAGCTAAACACTAATCAACATTTATTCAAATTACTCACTTTATTTAACATTCAAAAATTGGTAAATGTAAACTTTAAAAAAAAAATATTTTTGACACCCAAACCTTTTCTCCACACACTCGCCTGACTCCCACCCACAGAAGATCCTGACTGTGTGAATGCAGCGTCTTTCATCCATTTTTATAGTATTTTGTCTGCCGCTTCTCCTCATGGTGTAGTGTTTTTTTACGATTCTGAAAAAATGAATTCACTTTTAGCTGTGTGTCTGTGTCTGTGTCTGTGTCTGTGTCTGTGTCTGTGTCTGTGTCTGTGTCTGTGTCTGTGTCTGTGTCTGTGTGTGTGTGTGTGTGTGTGTGTGTGTGTGTGTGTGTGTGTGTGTTTTTTTACAGAACACCAAGCTATTGTGTTGAGCCTAAAGAAACAACAGCAGGAGGAAGTTCATGAGATTCAGGTACATCACATTTTTGTCAGTTTTATGAAAATGATTTACAACCACACATCAAGTCGTTTATGATAATTATGTGATTGTTTAGATTTTATAACTTGGTGACCTTTTCTTTTCATCTCTGTACTGATGAGTCAATATGTGCGTAATTTGCTTAATTTTATACACTAACTTTACCGTTTTTGCCTCGCGTTTGCACGTTCTTGACACTTAAAGGGGCTCAGAAGATCACAACACTTTTAATTGAACATTGGGAGGTGAAACTCGTACATTAGCAACATCGGATTTAATCATGCAGAGTCATATCTCTCTCTCTCGCTCTACTCACAAGTCTCTCTGTTCTTTTCCAAATCCATATCAATGTTCTCACAGTATTCTCTCCACATCTTATTTAAAGTTAAAGTACATCATTTATAACTTAAATTGTTACATTAAATACATTTTATTAAATGTTTAAAAATTATGCATTGCGATACAAATGGCAACTTGTATCCGATGCAGTTTTTTTAAATCGACGCATCACATCGTTAATTTTTATGCCGACGCACCGATGCGGATCTGTGAATCTTAAAATCCCCAATAAAAAAGTAGTAATCAATAATGGTGCACTACATATGAATCATTTTGTATTACGCCAGTAGAGGGCAGTGTCCGTATAGTTTTTGAGTATTAAAGCAGTTTATTTTTGGTGGACTGGAACTGGCCGTTTGGATTCAAATCAAAGCATGAAATCAGATTGACTTTGCATCTGTTTCAATTTGCTACTTTCCTGAATGATCTGTAGAGTTTATTGGTGTCATTCTACAGGCAGCAGAGATCTCCCATGATGTTCCTTTTATTTGGAATTGAACGTCTTTAAAAAAAAATATATATATATTTTATTTTAATAATCGTGCTGGAAAATATGGCATGTCAAACACACCAAAAAAAAACAGAGTATGATATGATCGTACAACATTGGCCACAGTATTCACAAGCCTGACATCACAATCGCTCAAAAAACGCAATCGAATAGAACAAGATATTTCAATAATCAAGGTAGATTACAAGCTTTCATTTTTTTAAATCGAAAACATGTCGGTGTACAAATGCGTTTCGAGCCTTTTTACTCCAATATAAATATGCCAACAAAATATTCTACTAGCATTATTTTAAAATGAACATGTTTCAGGGTAATGTCATATTTTAGGTTTTTGATAATTTTCAAATGCAACCAGGACCTGGTTGTACAGTGCAGTGTTTGAACCGATGTGTGGGTCTGTTGTGAAACATTTACCAACCAGTGTACAAGAGATAATATTCATGGGAAGATTTGTATTTAAATTAATTTCTTTTTATTGAACGACTGGTTTACTTGTACTGTATGAGAGAGAAAGGGCTGAGGGGCATATGGCTGTGTCAAGAAGTTCATGATGGGCTAAAAATTACATTTATTTTTACATTTTTGTCATTTTTTTTTCTTATTTTTTTTATTTAGCTTTTTGATTAGTGAAATTTAATATTTTGGATTAACACTGTATTATTGTGATTTGTCTATATAAAAATAATCATAAAAAATAATGAGAAAATAGAACATCAGTTCATCATTACCTTTACAAAGTCCATTTTTATTTTTCAAATTAAAATGATTTGACCAATTGGGAAATAAAGAAACTAAAAAGTAGCCATTGCTTATGTACAGTAGCGAAGTACATTCACTCAAGTTGGAAGCACAAACAACTAAACAAGCAGGCCAGGCAGTTACCGCTAATCTGATTTTAATCCCTTTCAGAAAGATTTGTTCATAATCATTTTCCCCTTCAGGCCATTTTCTCAACGCATACATTTCTCACCCATGTAAAAGGGGATGTAAATATCACTCTGAGCAATATTGCAGCATAACTAAAGAGTGCAGTGTTCTGTCTCCTGGCTACATTCAGGAGATGATTAGCAGGCTGGGGCCCAGCTGGAAGTCTGGGGTACCCAGTGCTGCAGGCCCTTTGGGCAGAATTAGGCCGATTGCCCTTCAAGGACACACTGGGAACTGCTTTTGTGTGTGTAATTATTACTTTTTTCCCCCCTACTCTTAGAGAGTGGCCCTAAATGAGCTTCACCAAAACATTTAGCCACCATGTTGACAGTACGGCATACAAGTTTCTTCACTAGGGATTAGCATCGAGTTTACTGGACTAGGCAAAGGTGGTACCGATTTTTACTTTGAATTGTTTGGCTCGAGTGTATATTACATATTCCTTCCGAAAGTCTCCGTTTCTCATAAACCTCCTCTACCAGTGCATGAGCCAGAATGAAAAAGTTCAAGTGGATCTTGTTTTACAAGGGGTTAAGTTGTGTCAAGGGGTTATGTTGTTACAGTTGTCATACGTGCTGTCTATATAGCTGTCTTAAACCCAGCAGGATGTGCGGTTCTAGTTATATACAGATTCTTCTCTTTTTTTCAGGAAGAGTCCGTGCTGAATACTGTGCGCCTGAAGCAGGAGCATGTGACTGTCATTCAGCAGCTGGAGCAGACGATCGAGGACCTGCGCAGCAAGATCGCAGAGTTGGAGAGGCAGCAACACCCTCTGCCGGACCACGAGGTCACGACTCAGGAGCAGGAGTGTGGAGAGGACACGAGTTTCTTGCCGGATGTGTGCCATGTGGATCTGCAGACAGAGACCTGTGCCCTGCTTGCATTAGAGGCCAAATCAGTGCAGACATCCCCTACAAATGAGATCTTTATGTTCAAAGTGCCTTCTTCAGAGCAGGGTGGCTCTGAGCAACCTGTGCCCCCTCCATGCAAGCAGTCACTTGAGACAACAACAGAATCGCAGCCAGCAGGGACTGGTTCTCCTAAAACAGTACCGTTTGTGTGCATGTGTCAACAGCAATCGCAACAATGGCCCCCTCCTCCTCCTCCACCGCCATTGCCTGGTTGCCTTCCATCTTTACCTGCAGTCCACCCATCTTTCCATCCCCCCTTAGAGACTTCTATTCACCAACCCCAGCCTGCTACAAGTCTACCTCCAGCACCACCCCCTCCACCACCCCCTCCACCTTTACCTGGCCAAACATTCTTACCTCCACCACCACTGCCTCCTTTACCAGGGTCACTAGTTCCACCTCCTCCACCTTTGCCTGGCCAAACATTGCATCCACCACCTCCTCCTCCTTTACCAGGGTCAGTTTTTCCACCTCCTCCACCACCCCCTCCACCTTTGCCTGGCCAAGCGATGATGCCACCACCCCCTCCACCGCCACCCTTGCCTGGAGCAGGTGCTCCACCACCACCACCGCCACCCTTGCCTGGAGCAGGTGCTCCACCACCACCACCGCCACCCTTGCCTGGAGCAGGTGCTCCACCACCACCACCGCCACCCTTGCCTGGAGCAGGTGCTCCACCACCACCACCGCCACCCTTGCCTGGAGCAGGTGCTCCACCGCCTCCACCGCCACCCTTGCCTGGAGCAGGTGCTCCACCGCCTCCACCTCCCCTCCTTCTCCAAGGTGCCTGCTCATTCACCCCACCCAGCAGTTTGGGATCTCTGCCTCCTCCACTTCCATATGGACTGTTTGCTCTGGCTTCAGCCCAGGAGAAGACTCCTCGAAAAGAGGTGGTGGAGCCACCACACCCCATGAAGCCTCTATACTGGACTCGCATCCAGCTCCATGCTAGAAAGTAACCCTCAACCTGCTTTCATGTCTCACTAGCTGAAAGTTGTTCTGTGGTTTGTAGTTGCATACGTTGGTGTTCTAGTGCCACGTAAAAAAAAACCAACCCATCTTAGATTACAAGAATAAAGTAGAAATTACAAGAATAAAGTCTTCGCTTTGCCACTGTTGCACTGGTTTGTTGCCATAGTATTAGTATTATCCTTAGAGGGCGCTATTGCTCAAATGCAGGTTAAAATTAATAACCTATCAAAGTTAACAGCATAAATTTGTACATCAGCGTCCACTGTTCATTAAAAGGTAATGCGAGTACTCGACTTTACTCTGGACTTTGTTCTCCCAGTGCCACGACTTTCTCATAATGTCTGTTATTCTCGTAATTTCGACCTTGTTCTCGTAGGTGCTATGAATTTATTCTCGTATTTTCGGCTCTATATTCTCGTAGTTCTACAATTCTTAGATTTATTGTAATTTTTTTTTTTTTTACGTGCCACTAAAACGCCGCTATAATATACAGACCATCTTTGGCATAACGTGAAATGTTATAGCAGGGCCCATGAATATAAAGTGGCAGACGCATTACATTGTGCTTTTATTTCTATGCAGATCAGTGCATTATTGTTCAGTAATAAAGTTTTTAGGGCTGATGATTATTCTGTTTAGGTTGTATTGGGATATTATGAGCTTTATTTTGATACTACTGCAGTAAACCTATGGTGTTTAGCAGCCGAAATGAGGATGCACCAATCCACAAATAAGTAGACGTGCTGTCCTTCTGGCAATCCGAAGTACTGACTCGTGTATCAGATTGGATTAGACTTAATTTCAGACCTTTTTTTTTTTATTTATCATATTCCTATCCAGCCTTTCAAAGTTAAACACGAAGTTGTTGCTGTTGGTGTTATTGTGATGTTAGTATCAGATCTCTGGTTTGAGTATCATAATCCCAGTTGAAAAATGTTGTCTCTATATCTGGTTTCTTTTAGAGAAGTGAATCCTTCGATTTGGGATAAAATTGAAGAGCCCTCAGTGAATTTTGAGGAGTTTGTGGAACTCTTCTCCAAAACTGCAGTGAAGGAGAAGAAAAAACCCCTCTCGGACACCATCACCAGGTCTAAGACCAAACAGGTGAGGCTGAAATAAGCAGTGGTGGACTGTAGCACTTTATTGAAGTATTTCCATTTACTTTCAATTATTTCACTATTAAAAGCATTGAAATGATTTTTTACTCCTCTACATTTTGCAAAATCAACCGTTCGCTTTCATTTGAGTGGATAGAAACCGGTCAAAAACTGGTCAAACGCGCAGCAAGTCACCAATCAGCGCACTCTGTTTTCAACTTGTTTTGATCTACTTATCACCGACATACAGTTCAGCATCAGTTCAACAGCAAGCAGAACATTTAGAGAGGAATAAATAACGGAATCCTCTTACTCTAACTCTTAGTCGCAACACCCGTGACCTTATTTGCAAGTAGTTGAAAAGGTTTTGGGCTCATGATTTAAATTAATATCAGTGTTTTAATATTCTATGAATAGATTGGTGTGTTAAGAGTAAGTCATTCGAGTCTTTTCACATAAACCAAGTTGATTAAGCAAAGAGTCATGTGAGAGAAATTATAATAGTAAAATTATAGCCATAATAATTCATAGTACTTTGGGTGCTTTGAAGGCAAATACTTTCTATCAAATTAATGTTTAAGGTGAGCACTTTTACTGGAGCAGAATTCTGGAGTGTATCTCTACTTTAACTACATGGTTTGTTTTCAGATATAGATGAGATATAAAAGCAGTTTTTCATGGATGAATGACCTTAGTCACAAAAACCAATACCGTTTAAATAAAAACTAAATTAAATCGAATCTACCCAATTACAAATTTGTATTAGTCGGTGCTACTTGCTCTTCTCACCTGACAGTTTTTCTGCTGCAGGCTCGGTCTGTCTTTTTAATTTGAGTTTGTGTTTAACGTTAATGTTTAGTTTTGGCAGTAAACTGGCTTCTTGCTTTCACTGCCTTCTTTCCACATCTCCGGCTTCTCGAGCTGTCCTTGTAGAAATAAATCAACGCCCAGATGGCGTCCGACGTTACAAGGTCCTTGATCGCTAAATCAACAAAGGAGCTCTGGAACTCGCCGATGACCAACAAGTCCACATCATTTATTCCATCTGTTTGGATAAAATCAACAAAAGGGGGGAAAAAGCGGCATTGATTTGTGATAAAAGCATCTGTTTGTTGGAAGTATTCACTTGTACAACCCGTCAACCAAGCAAGTCAGCCCGTGCTGATAGTGTCCACATCACTCAGCCATCTGTTTGTAGACAGTATCTGCATGCATCGGTGCTATCCGTGAAGTACTTTTCCCCTTCGTGGCCTTTTGCCTTGAGCCAGAATGAATATGTATAGCTTTTCCAATCATTTCGGTTTGCAGATGGTGTCTGGAGAGCTTCACTCACCCGTTAGTGGGCACGCTGACCCATCTAACTCTTCCAGTCCGCATTCCCGGAACTTACCACACCTCAGACAGGGTCCCCTTGGGCTGTGGATGCACCTTGGGGGAGTGGTAAAGCACCGGTCACGGCACTGTGAAAGCATGCATACAATTAATGTTGGTTTTTTTTTTTATCTTTATTTTCTTTGAAGTTTAAACAATTCCGAAGAGCAGTTTTCCAGAATCAGAATTTGTCTTTCACACCCTAGTGGAGGTTTCTGAGATGACCGCATTGCCTGGAGCGAAAGAGGCATGGTTGTGGATTTCAGGAAGCAAAGCCTGTAGTTGGGACTTAAGTGCGGTGCGTGCAAACGGCGAGCTCGGCTTCCTCAGGTTAATAGCACAACTGTATTGGGTCCAGATGATGAAACTGACACTCGAATGTTTCCACGGTAATAAGAGTGCTCGCGTGGTCATTAGGGAACTCGCTGTGGACCGGCGCGCCGTCTGAGAATCTGCATACGCACGCACCCGGAATTCATCTCGATTGCCAGAAGAGCAGCTTAGCAGACTCTGAAGCCTCATCAAAGGTTGCGGCAAAAAATGTCTGGCCAGCAATGTCTTTTATAGCGACCCCTCTGCCTCGCTGTTCATATTGCTGTATTAATAATAATAATAATAATTGCAGCAATAATTAATGCATATCCGTTCTTCCCCACATTTTAGCGATGTGCGACAAAAAAAAAAATTATATCTTGATTTTTTTGGAATTTTATCCAATTATCGATAGCGATAATTAAACAATATTTTGCGGCGGTTATCGTGCTGAAATCTTAAGGATTACCGTGGCTTTTTCGTGGATATTCTTCAGATTCTGTGTGGTGGTCAGCTCACAGCAGTGTCGGAGATTAATCTTTTCCCTGAAGATTTTTTTTTTTTTACTAGGGCTGTCATAATTAACGCGCTAATAACGAGTTATGCGAATTTTGTTTAATGCGAATTTTGTTTTAGCTGCACTAATTTTTATTAACACGGTGTGCGTTTCTGTATGACTATTTTTATAAAATAAATTGGAGGCAGTCAACGCAACACACGTATTCATGACGTCGTTTGTTCACTTGAAATCATTTTTAATCACTAAACATTTGTTTTACTGATGCGCCAAGTCTCAAATCAAACACCAAAATCCAACATGATTCGCACATGCGCCAATTAAATCCTGTAGTTTCTGTAATTTAAAACGCCATAATTAAAACATTTCCAAGAAAATTTTGTCTTTGTGCTCGATGTTGAGTTTGGATTCATTAATAATAAACATACATTTGCATGAAGCATCCATATTAGGCCATACCCGTGTTGACTAGAGTACAGTAAAACCCTGTTGTACAAGCATAATTCGTTCTTGAAAATTGCTCGTAGGTCCATTTGCTCGTACGTTCGAACTGATTTCCCCCTTAAGAATGAATGTAAGTGATTTAATCCGTTCCGAGACCTCATTGGATCGCTTATTTCTGCAGTATTTGTAGCCTATTTTAAAAAACACGTACACCGCAAATTATCGTAATTATCATAATTTAACACTTACTCATGTGGTAGTGGTTGATTGCGAGTGTGAGGCGCGCACCATGCTCATAACCTCCTCGGTTACCATGGTAATTCTATTTACTTTCGTTTACACAGCACCATCACTGATTTACTTGGAAAACATTTTTCAAGATTTTTAGTGAAATAAAAGTATAAAACTAAAGAAAGTTAAGTTTTTGCTGCACTGAACAACGAGAGCGACCGAGCGATACGTCAACTAAGCAACTGATGCTTCCCTCCGCCGAAAACGGGGAACCGGCAGCGTAGTCATTTGAAGTACATTCAGAACAGATACAAATGTTGCGATTAATCGTGAATTAACTCATTGCGATCATTCATGATTTAATGTTTTGATCGATTAAAAGCCCTAATTTTGGACATTTTCTTTTACTTTTATTAAGCCTTTTTTTTTTTTTTTTTTTTTTTTTTTCCAAATTCTTACATTTAATCAGTCAACTAGAATAAGAAGACATTTTGGATGTTACCAAGCAAATTAAATGGGTATTTTCTAAAATCATAAATATAAATTTAATTTGCCATTAATTGCTGATTTCTGGAGACAAAAAAAAGTGCGATATTGATTAACTACATAAAATGATATTAATGTACAGATTTTCTTCCGCATATTTAAAATTAATTCTAAATGCAGTTGAACAGACTGAACACGCTTTACTTCCACTAGACTTTATCACGTAAGGTATGCGTGCGTTCTGTAGGCGTGTTTTGTCTTTAATGAAGGCGAACACTTTAGTAATTTCTACATAGTACGTTTTAAATCTTTGACCCGACAAACGAAAGAGCTCTGGAAAAATGCATGCACGGTGTGTTGTGGTGAATTTCAGTTCTCACGGTTCATCCATAGGTCACAGAGACCCTGTCTGAGGTGGGGTGCAGACTGGGAAAGTTGACCATCACCAGTAAGACTGGGTCACCCTAATGCATAGAAGCCGTTTTAAAATACAGGTCCTCGAGTTACGGTTATGGTTCAACTTGCGTTTTTTTCGGTCTGACAATGACGAAAAGATTGTAATAATGTTTTACGTGCAGCATTTGAATTTTTGTGCGATATGTTGGGACACTGCCAGGATCTTCACAACTCCTACCTTGTGAGATGCCTTGCTCACACCATCACTCGACAGTTCTTTTGTCTCGGTGTTGGAGCGTTTTATTTTTTTCTGTGTTTTTGGTGTTGCAAATCCCAGTTTTAGCTCGTCCTCCTTTTTATCTCAGTCGCCGTACACTGGAACAGAGTGCGTCCAGCTCCGCCCTCCACTCATGAACTGGCGCTCATCTATGCGCCTGCTATCACGTACATACTGTATATACTTTAGAGTTTATACCTTGCGCTAGTGTAGATTGCACTGTTTTGTTAAATGATATACTGTAATGTTATATCAATTAATTTATAAATTACAGAAAACTACCTTATACTGATCACCGTTCTTCAAGACCCCTGGGTAGGAAAGGCCATGTCTCGACTTACGATGTTTTCAAGTTACAAATTGGCGATCGGAACACATTTCACAGTATCTCAGGATCTATCTGTATTAAGATTAAGAGGAAAAGAAGTATAAAAAAAACATGCAAAATCATTGATGTATATCTGAAGTTCTAAAAGAAATCCCAAATTTGTGCACCTAAGTATTTTGGAGTTTGAAGGTTTCCTGCTTTTCTCACTCTGGGAGCAAAAGCAGAGTGTGTGTTAGCTTCCTAACAAAACAAAAAAATAGAGAATTTTAGTGTGCTGCAAAAATGACGTGACCAGTATAAAGCAGCTTTCCATTTCACCTTTTTCCAAAAATACATTGTGTTTCGCCATCAGACACACACATGCTCACATCATCCAATCTGCTGTTGACTTTAATACACAAACACGTTTTATTTGGAGCCATATTCTAGCAGTGTGCCAATGGTGCAACTTGGCAATTCATTAGACCACAATGCATCAGTCTGTCAGCTTGGCCTGTTGTCAAGCTGCCAGTCTGGTGCACTTTCACAGCTTGTCTTTTGATTGTTGCCTCTAAAACTGAGGGAATGTGTTCGAGGGTAACCGGTGGTTAGTGGTTTTAAGAGAACACACTTTTCCGAAAGTGTGATGCTTGTGTTGAATGGATTCAATAATCAAAACATTATTCAATGAAGTCGCCACCATGAGATGAATTGTTCATCATGACAAACAGAAATGCAGCTCGAGAGCTTACCCATCTCGTCTAGTATTGCTTCTAAATATCAAAACATTCCAGTATAAGGTTTAAGACTTCACCTCGCGCTCGATTGATCTGTACGGTTTGCGGATCAGGTTTTTTGTTTTCCGTCTGCGAGCTTCCGACAGCTGAACTCTGCGCAGATGTGGCCGCGGCGAGTCTGCGGTTTAATAAGGCAGAGGAGGGTGTTCCTTGGGAGCACAGTTATGAGCGGCAGAGTGTTTTTGTGTTGCTGCTTGAAATGCTGTGGCGTCTGTGGCTGCTTTGTTCAGTCGGGTTCTCGTGTCTGCAGGGTGAAAGAGACTCTGCTTCTGCTCCCAGACTGGGGAAAAGCGGTTTTCCTTAATCAAAATACTAAGGTGCACAGATTTCGGATTTCATTTAGCACTTCAGATACAACATGCACCAAATGTTTTTGCCCATTTCCTATACTTCTTATACTATTATGATGAAAATCCTAATAGATTCCTGTAATCCGATGCTC